>NW_025576209.1:0-87518 GCF_905147105.1 Pieris brassicae
GAGTGCCTGCGTCTGGCTATGCTCTCGGAGTGTAACTCCCATGATTAAGTTAATCGTTTTGAAACGAATAACTGTATGTTGAAGAGAGTGCCTGCGTCTGGCTTTGCTCTCGGAGTGTAACTCCCATGATTTAGTTAATCGTTATGAAACGAATAACTGTATGTTGAAGAGAGTGCCTGCGTCTGGCTATGCTCTCGGAGTGTAACTCCCATGATTTAGTTAATCGTTATGAAACGAATAACTGTACGTGGAAGAGAGTGGCTGCGTCTGGCTATGCTCTCGGAGTGTAACTCCCATGATTTAGTTAATCGTTATGAAACGAATAACTGTATGTAGAAGAGAGTGCCTGCGTCTGGCTATGCTCTCGGAGTGTAACTCCCATGATTTAGTTAATCGTTATGAAACGAATAACTGTATGTTGAAGAGAGTGCCTGCGTCTGGCTATGCTCTCGGAGTGTAACTCCCATGATTTAGTTAATCGTTATGAAACGAATAACTGTATGTTGAAGAGAGTGCCTGCGTCTGGCTATGCTCTCGGAGTGTAACTCCCATGATTTAGTTAATCGTTATGAAACGAATAACTGTATGTAGAAGAGAGTGCCTGCGTCTGGCTATGCTCTCGGAGTGTAACTCCCATGATTTAGTTAATCGTTATGAAACGAATAACTGTATGTAGAAGAGAGTGCCTGCGTCTGGCTATGCTCTCGGAGTGTAACTCCCATGATTTAGTTAATCGTTATGAAACGAATAACTGTATGTAGAAGAGAGTGCCTGCGTCTGGCTATGCTCTCGGAGTGTAACTCCCATGATTTAGTTAATCGTTATGAAACGAATAACTGTATGTAGAAGAGAGTGCCTGCGTCTGGCTATGCTCTCGGAGTGTAACTCCCATGATTTAGTTAATCGTTATGAAACGAATAACTGTATGTAGAAGAGAGTGCCTGCGTCTGGCTATGCTCTCGGAGTGTAACTCCCATGATTTAGTTAATCGTTATGAAACGAATAACTGTATGTTGAAGAGAGTGCCTGCGTCTGGCTATGCTCTCGGAGTGTAACTCCCATGATTTAGTTAATCGTTATGAAACGAATAACTGTATGTAGAAGAGAGTGCCTGCGTCTGGCTATGCTCTCGGAGTGTAACTCGCATGATTTAGTTAATCGTTATGAAACGAATAACTGTACGTAGAAGAGAGTGCCTGCGTCTGCCTATGCTCTCGGAGTGTAACTCCCATGATTTAGTTAATCGTTATGAAACGAATAACTGTATGTAGAAGAGAGTGCCTGCGTCTGGCTATGCTCTCGGAGTGTAACTCCCATGATTTAGTTAATCGTTATGAAACGAATAACTGTATGTTGAAGAGAGTGCCTGCGTCTGGCTATGCTCTCGGAGTGTAACTCCCATGATTTAGTTAATCGTTATGAAACGAATAACTGTATGTAGAAGAGAGTGCCTGCGTCTGGCTATGCTCTCGGAGTGTAACTCCCATGATTTAGTTAATCGTTATGAAACGAATAACTGTATGTTGAAGAGAGTGCCTGCGTCTGGCTATGCTCTCGGAGTGTAACTCCCATGATTTAGTTAATCGTTATGAAACGAATAACTGTATGTAGAAGAGAGTGCCTGCGTCTGGCTATGCTCTCGGAGTGTAACTCCAATGATTTAGTTAATCGTTATGAAACGAATAACTGTATGTAGAAGAGAGTGCCTGCGTCTGGCTATGCTCTCGGAGTGTAACTCCCATGATTTAGTTAATCGTTATGAAACGAATAACTGTATGTAGAAGAGAGTGCCTGCGTCTGGCTATGCTCTCGGAGTGTAACTCCCATGATTTAGTTAATCGTTATGAAACGAATAACTGTACGTAGAAGAGAGTGCCTGCGTCTGGCTATGCTCTCGGAGTGTAACTCCCATGATTTAGTTAATCGTTATGAAACGAATAACTGTACGTAGAAGAGAGTGCCTGCGTCTGGCTATGCTCTCGGAGTGTAACTCCCATGATTTAGTTAATCGTTATGAAACGAATAACTGTATGTAGAAGAGAGTGCCTGCGTCTGGCTATGCTCTCGGAGTGTAACTCCCATGATTTAGTTAATCGTTATGAAACGAATAACTGTATGTAGAAGAGAGTGCCTGCGTCTGGCTATGCTCTCGGAGTGTAACTCCCATGATTTAGTTAATCGTTATGAAACGAATAACTGTATGTAGAAGAGAGTGCCTGCGTCTGGCTATGCTCTCGGAGTTGAACTCCCATGATTTAGTTAATCGTTATGAAACGAATAACTGTATGTAGAAGAGAGTGCCTGCGTCTGGCTATGCTCTCGGAGTGTAACTCCCATGATTTAGTTAATCGTTATGAAACGAATAACTGTATGTAGAAGAGAGTGCCTGCGTCTGGCTATGCTCTCGGAGTGTCATCCCATGATTTAGTTAATCGTTATGAAACGAATAACTGTATGTAGAAGAGAGTGCCTGCGTCTGGCTATGCTCTCGGAGTGTAACTCCCATGATTTAGTTAATCGTTATGAAACGAATAACTGTATGTAGAAGAGAGTGCCTGCGTCTGGCTATGCTCTCGGAGTGTAACTCCCATGATTTAGTTAATCGTTATGAAACGAATAACTGTATGTAGAAGAGAGTGCCTGCGTCTGGCTATGCTCTCGGAGTGTAACTCCCATGATTTAGTTAATCGTTATGAAACGAATAACTGTATGTAGAAGAGAGTGCCTGCGTCTGGCTATGCTCTCGGAGTGTAACTCCCATGATTTAGTTAATCGTTATGAAACGAATAACTGTATGTTGAAGAGAGTGCCTGCGTCTGGCTATGCTCTCGGAGTGTAACTCCCATGATTTAGTTAATCGTTATGAAACGAATAACTGTACGTAGAAGAGAGTGCCTGCGTCTGGCTATGCTCTCGGAGTGTAACTCCCATGATTTAGTTAATCGTTATGAAACGAATAACTGTATGTTGAAGAGAGTGCCTGCGTCTGGCTATGCTCTCGGAGTGTAACTCCCATGATTTAGTTAATCGTTATGAAACGAATAACTGTATGTTGAAGAGAGTGCCTGCGTCTGGCTATGCTCTCGGAGTGTAACTCCCATGATTTAGTTAATCGTTATGAAACGAATAACTGTATGTTGAAGAGAGTGCCTGCGTCTGGCTATGCTCTCGGAGTGTAACTCCCATGATTTAGTTAATCGTTATGAAACGAATAACTGTATGTTGAAGAGAGTGCCTGCGTCTGGCTATGCTCTCGGAGTGTAACTCCCATGATTTAGTTAATCGTTATGAAACGAATAACTGTATGTTGAAGAGAGTGCCTGCGTCTGGCTATGCTCTCGGAGTGTAACTCCCATGATTTAGTTAATCGTTATGAAACGAATAACTGTATGTAGAAGAGAGTGCCTGCGTCTGGCTATGCTCTCGGAGTGTAACTCCCATGATTTAGTTAATCGTTATGAAACGAATAACTGTATGTAGAAGAGAGTGCCTGCGTCTGGCTATGCTCTCGGAGTGTAACTCCCATGATTTAGTTAATCGTTATGAAACGAATAACTGTATGTAGAAGAGAGTGCCTGCGTCTGGCTATGCTCTCGGAGTGTAACTCCCATGATTTAGTTAATCGTTATGAAACGAATAACTGTATGTTGAAGAGAGTGCCTGCGTCTGGCTATGCTCTCGGAGTGTAACTCCCATGATTTAGTTAAACGTTATGAAACGAATAACTGTATGTTGAAGAGAGTGCCTGCGTCTGGCTATGCTCTCGGAGTGTAACTCCAATGATTTAGTTAATCGTTATGAAACGAATATCTGTATGTAGAAGAGAGTGCCTGCGTCTGGCTATGCTCTCGGAGTGTAACTCCCATGATTTAGTTAATCGTTATGAAACGAATAACTGTATGTAGAAGAGAGTGCCTACGTCTGGCTATGTATGCTCTCTGAGTGTAACTCCCATGATTTAGTTAATCGTTATGAAACGAATAACTGTATGTAGAAGAGAGTGCCTACGTCTGGCTATGTATGCACTCGGAGTGTAACTCCCATGATTTAGTTAATCGTTATGAAACGAATAACTGTATGTAGAAGAGAGTGCCTGCGTCTGGCTATGCTCTCGGAGTGTAACTCCCATGATTTAGTTAATCGTTATGAAACGAATAACTGTATGTAGAAGAGAGTGCCTACGTCTAGCTATGTATGCTCTCGGAGTGTAACTCCCATGATTTAGTTAATCGTTATGAAACGAATAACTGTATGTAGAAGAGAGTGCCTACGTCTGGCTATGTATGCTCTCGGAGTGTAACTCCCATGATTTAGTTAATCGTTATGAAACGAATAACTGTATGTAGAAGAGAGTGCCTACGTCTGGCTATGCTCTCGGAGTGTAACTCCCATGATTTAGTTAATCGTTATGAAACGAATAACTGTATGTAGAAGAGAGTGCCTACGTCTGGCTATGTATGCACTCGGAGTGTAACTCCCATGATTTAGTTAATCGTTATGAAACGAATAACTGTATGTAGAAGAGAGTGCCTGCGTCTGGCTATGCTCTCGGAGTGTAACTCCCATGATTTAGTTAATCGTTATGAAACGAATAACTGTATATAGAAGAGAGTGCCTACGTCTAGCTATGTATGCTCTCGGAGTGTAACTCCCATGATTTAGTTAATCGTTATGAAACGAATAACTGTATGTAGAAGAGAGAGCCTACGTCTGGCTATGTATGCTCTCGGAGTGTAACTCCCATGATTTAGTTAATCGTTATGAAACGAATAACTGTATGTAGAAGAGAGTGCCTGCGTCTGGCTATGCTCTCGGAGTGTCATCCCATGATTTAGTTAATCGTTATGAAACGAATAACTGTATGTAGAAGAGAGTGCCTGCGTCTGGCTATGCTCTCGGAGTGTAACTCCCATGATTTAGTTAATCGTTATGAAACGAATAACTGTATGTAGAAGAGAGTGCCTGCGTCTGGCTATGCTCTCGGAGTGTAACTCCCATGATTTAGTTAATCGTTATGAAACGAATAACTGTATGTAGAAGAGAGTGCCTGCGTCTGGCTATGCTCTCGGAGTGTAACTCCCATGATTTAGTTAATCGTTATGAAACGAATAACTGTATGTAGAAGAGAGTGCCTGCGTCTGGCTATGCTCTCGGAGTGTAACTCCCATGATTTAGTTAATCGTTATGAAACGAATAACTGTATGTTGAAGAGAGTGCCTGCGTCTGGCTATGCTCTCGGAGTGTAACTCCCATGATTTAGTTAATCGTTTTGAAACGAATAACTGTATGTTGAAGAGAGTGCCTGCGTCTGGCTTTGCTCTCGGAGTGTAACTCCCATGATTTAGTTAATCGTTATGAAACGAATAACTGTATGTTGAAGAGAGTGCCTGCGTCTGGCTATGCTCTCGGAGTGTAACTCCCATGATTTAGTTAATCGTTATGAAACGAATAACTGTACGTAGAAGAGAGTGCCTGCGTCTGGCTATGCTCTCGGAGTGTAACTCCCATGATTTAGTTAATCGTTATGAAACGAATAACTGTATGTAGAAGAGAGTGCCTGCGTCTGGCTATGCTCTCGGAGTGTAACTCCCATGATTTAGTTAATCGTTATGAAACGAATAACTGTATGTTGAAGAGAGTGCCTGCGTCTGGCTATGCTCTCGGAGTGTAACTCCCATGATTTAGTTAATCGTTATGAAACGAATAACTGTATGTTGAAGAGAGTGCCTGCGTCTGGCTATGCTCTCGGAGTGTAACTCCCATGATTTAGTTAATCGTTATGAAACGAATAACTGTATGTTGAAGAGAGTGCCTGCGTCTGGCTATGCTCTCGGAGTGTAACTCCCATGATTTAGTTAATCGTTATGAAACGAATAACTGTATGTTGAAGAGAGTGCCTGCGTCTGGCTATGCTCTCGGAGTGTAACTCCCATGATTTAGTTAATCGTTATGAAACGAATAACTGTATGTTGAAGAGAGTGCCTGCGTCTGGCTATGCTCTCGGAGTGTAACTCCCATGATTTAGTTAATCGTTATGAAACGAATAACTGTATGTTGAAGAGAGTGCCTGCGTCTGGCTATGCTCTCGGAGTGTAACTCCCATGATTTAGTTAATCGTTATGAAACGAATAACTGTATGTTGAAGAGAGTGCCTGCGTCTGGCTATGCTCTCGGAGTGTAACTCCCATGATTTAGTTAATCGTTATGAAACGAATAACTGTATGTTGAAGAGAGTGCCTGCGTCTGGCTATGCTCTCGGAGTGTAACTACCATGATTTAGTTAATCGTTATGAAACGAATAACTGTATGTTGAAGAGAGTGCCTGCGTCTGGCTATGCTCTCGGAGTGTAACTCCCATGATTTAGTTAATCGTTATGAAACGAATAACTGTACGTTGAAGAGAGTGCCTGCGTCTGGCTATGCTCTCGGAGTGTAACTCCCATGATTTAGTTAATCGTTATGAAACGAATAACTGTATGTTGAAGAGAGTGCCTGCGTCTGGCTATGCTCTCGGAGTGTAACTCCCATGATTTAGTTAATCGTTATGAAACGAATAACTGTATGTTGAAGAGAGTGCCTGCGTCTGGCTATGCTCTCGGAGTGTAACTCCCATGATTTAGTTAATCGTTATGAAACGAATAACTGTATGTTGAAGAGAGTGCCTGCGTCTGGCTATGCTCTCGGAGTGTAACTCCCATGATTTAGTTAATCGTTATGAAACGAATAACTGTACGTAGAAGAGAGTGCCTGCGTCTGGCTATGCTCTCGGAGTGTAACTCCCATGATTTAGTTAATCGTTATGAAACGAATAACTGTATGTTGAAGAGAGTGCCTGCGTCTGGCTATGCTCTCGGAGTGTAACTCCCATGATTTAGTTAATCGTTATGAAACGAATAACTGTATGTTGAAGAGAGTGCCTGCGTCTGGCTATGCTCTCGGAGTGTAACTCCCATGATTTAGTTAATCGTTATGAAACGAATAACTGTATGTTGAAGAGAGTGCCTGCGTCTGGCTATGCTCTCGGAGTGTAACTCGCATGATTTAGTTAATCGTTATGAAACGAATAACTGTACGTAGAAGAGAGTGCCTGCGTCTGCCTATGCTCTCGGAGTGTAACTCCCATGATTTAGTTAATCGTTATGAAACGAATAACTGTATGTAGAAGAGAGTGCCTGCGTCTGGCTATGCTCTCGGAGTGTAACTCCCATGATTTAGTTAATCGTTATGAAACGAATAACTGTATGTTGAAGAGAGTGCCTGCGTCTGGCTATGCTCTCGGAGTGTAACTCCCATGATTTAGTTAATCGTTATGAAACGAATAACTGTATGTAGAAGAGAGTGCCTGCGTCTGGCTATGCTCTCGGAGTGTAACTCCCATGATTTAGTTAATCGTTATGAAACGAATAACTGTATGTTGAAGAGAGTGCCTGCGTCTGGCTATGCTCTCGGAGTGTAACTCCCATGATTTAGTTAATCGTTATGAAACGAATAACTGTATGTAGAAGAGAGTGCCTGCGTCTGGCTATGCTCTCGGAGTGTAACTCCAATGATTTAGTTAATCGTTATGAAACGAATAACTGTATGTAGAAGAGAGTGCCTGCGTCTGGCTATGCTCTCGGAGTGTAACTCCCATGATTTAGTTAATCGTTATGAAACGAATAACTGTATGTAGAAGAGAGTGCCTGCGTCTGGCTATGCTCTCGGAGTGTAACTCCCATGATTTAGTTAATCGTTATGAAACGAATAACTGTACGTAGAAGAGAGTGCCTGCGTCTGGCTATGCTCTCGGAGTGTAACTCCCATGATTTAGTTAATCGTTATGAAACGAATAACTGTACGTAGAAGAGAGTGCCTGCGTCTGGCTATGCTCTCGGAGTGTAACTCCCATGATTTAGTTAATCGTTATGAAACGAATAACTGTATGTAGAAGAGAGTGCCTGCGTCTGGCTATGCTCTCGGAGTGTAACTCCCATGATTTAGTTAATCGTTATGAAACGAATAACTGTATGTAGAAGAGAGTGCCTGCGTCTGGCTATGCTCTCGGAGTGTAACTCCCATGATTTAGTTAATCGTTATGAAACGAATAACTGTATGTAGAAGAGAGTGCCTGCGTCTGGCTATGCTCTCGGAGTGTAACTCCCATGATTTAGTTAATCGTTATGAAACGAATAACTGTATGTAGAAGAGAGAGCCTACGTCTGGCTATGTATGCTCTCGGAGTGTAACTCCCATGATTTAGTTAATCGTTATGAAACGAATAACTGTATGTAGAAGAGAGTGCCTGCGTCTGGCTATGCTCTCGGAGTGTCATCCCATGATTTAGTTAATCGTTATGAAACGAATAACTGTACGTAGAAGAGAGTGCCTGCGTCTGGCTATGCTCTCGGAGTGTAACTCCCATGATTTAGTTAATCGTTATGAAACGAATAACTGTATGTTGAAGAGAGTGCCTGCGTCTGGCTATGCTCTCGGAGTGTAACTCCCATGATTTAGTTAATCGTTATGAAACGAATAACTGTATGTTGAAGAGAGTGCCTGCGTCTGGCTATGCTCTCGGAGTGTAACTCCCATGATTTAGTTAATCGTTATGAAACGAATAACTGTATGTTGAAGAGAGTGCCTGCGTCTGGCTATGCTCTCGGAGTGTAACTCCCATGATTTAGTTAATCGTTATGAAACGAATAACTGTATGTTGAAGAGAGTGCCTGCGTCTGGCTATGCTCTCGGAGTGTAACTCCCATGATTTAGTTAATCGTTATGAAACGAATAACTGTATGTTGAAGAGAGTGCCTGCGTCTGGCTATGCTCTCGGAGTGTAACTCCCATGATTTAGTTAATCGTTATGAAACGAATAACTGTATGTAGAAGAGAGTGCCTGCGTCTGGCTATGCTCTCGGAGTGTAACTCCCATGATTTAGTTAATCGTTATGAAACGAATAACTGTATGTAGAAGAGAGTGCCTGCGTCTGGCTATGCTCTCGGAGTGTAACTCGCATGATTTAGTTAATCGTTATGAAACGAATAACTGTACGTAGAAGAGAGTGCCTGCGTCTGCCTATGCTCTCGGAGTGTAACTCCCATGATTTAGTTAATCGTTATGAAACGAATAACTGTATGTAGAAGAGAGTGCCTGCGTCTGGCTATGCTCTCGGAGTGTAACTCCCATGATTTAGTTAATCGTTATGAAACGAATAACTGTATGTTGAAGAGAGTGCCTGCGTCTGGCTATGCTCTCGGAGTGTAACTCCCATGATTTAGTTAATCGTTATGAAACGAATAACTGTATGTAGAAGAGAGTGCCTGCGTCTGGCTATGCTCTCGGAGTGTAACTCCCATGATTTAGTTAATCGTTATGAAACGAATAACTGTATGTTGAAGAGAGTGCCTGCGTCTGGCTATGCTCTCGGAGTGTAACTCCCATGATTTAGTTAATCGTTATGAAACGAATAACTGTATGTAGAAGAGAGTGCCTGCGTCTGGCTATGCTCTCGGAGTGTAACTCCAATGATTTAGTTAATCGTTATGAAACGAATAACTGTATGTAGAAGAGAGTGCCTGCGTCTGGCTATGCTCTCGGAGTGTAACTCCCATGATTTAGTTAATCGTTATGAAACGAATAACTGTATGTAGAAGAGAGTGCCTGCGTCTGGCTATGCTCTCGGAGTGTAACTCCCATGATTTAGTTAATCGTTATGAAACGAATAACTGTACGTAGAAGAGAGTGCCTGCGTCTGGCTATGCTCTCGGAGTGTAACTCCCATGATTTAGTTAATCGTTATGAAACGAATAACTGTATGTAGAAGAGAGTGCCTGCGTCTGGCTATGCTCTCGGAGTGTAACTCCCATGATTTAGTTAATCGTTATGAAACGAATAACTGTATGTTGAAGAGAGTGCCTGCGTCTGGCTATGCTCTCGGAGTGTAACTCCCATGATTTAGTTAAACGTTATGAAACGAATAACTGTATGTTGAAGAGAGTGCCTGCGTCTGGCTATGCTCTCGGAGTGTAACTCCAATGATTTAGTTAATCGTTATGAAACGAATATCTGTATGTAGAAGAGAGTGCCTGCGTCTGGCTATGCTCTCGGAGTGTAACTCCCATGATTTAGTTAATCGTTATGAAACGAATAACTGTATGTAGAAGAGAGTGCCTGCGTCTGGCTATGCTCTCGGAGTGTAACTCCCATGATTTAGTTAATCGTTATGAAACGAATAACTGTACGTAGAAGAGAGTGCCTGCGTCTGGCTATGCTCTCGGAGTGTAACTCCCATGATTTAGTTAATCGTTATGAAACGAATAACTGTATGTAGAAGAGAGTGCCTGCGTCTGGCTATGCTCTCGGAGTGTAACTCCCATGATTTAGTTAATCGTTATGAAACGAATAACTGTACGTAGAAGAGAGTGCCTGCGTCTGGCTATGCTCTCGGAGTGTAACTCCCATGATTTAGTTAATCGTTATGAAACGAATAACTGTATGTAGAAGAGAGTGCCTGCGTCTGGCTATGCTCTCGGAGTGTAACTCCCATGATTTAGTTAATCGTTATGAAACGAATAACTGTATGTAGAAGAGAGTGCCTGCGTCTGGCTATGCTCTCGGAGTGTAACTCCCATGATTTAGTTAATCGTTATGAAACGAATAACTGTATGTAGAAGAGAGTGCCTGCGTCTGGCTATGCTCTCGGAGTGTAACTCCCATGATTAAGTTAATCGTTATGAAACGAATAACTGTATGTAGAAGAGAGTGCCTGCGTCTGGCTATGCTCTCGGAGTGTAACTCCCATGATTTAGTTAATCGTTATGAAACGAATAACTGTATGTAGAAGAGAGTGCCTGCGTCTGGCTATGCTCTCGGAGTGTCATCCCATGATTTAGTTAATCGTTATGAAACGAATAACTGTATGTAGAAGAGAGTGCCTGCGTCTGGCTATGCTCTCGGAGTGTAACTCCCATGATTTAGTTAATCGTTATGAAACGAATAACTGTATGTAGAAGAGAGAGCCTACGTCTGGCTATGTATGCTCTCGGAGTGTAACTCCCATGATTTAGTTAATCGTTATGAAACGAATAACTGTATGTAGAAGAGAGTGCCTGCGTCTGGCTATGCTCTCGGAGTGTCATCCCATGATTTAGTTAATCGTTATGAAACGAATAACTGTACGTAGAAGAGAGTGCCTGCGTCTGGCTATGCTCTCGGAGTGTAACTCCCATGATTTAGTTAATCGTTATGAAACGAATAACTGTATGTTGAAGAGAGTGCCTGCGTCTGGCTATGCTCTCGGAGTGTAACTCCCATGATTTAGTTAATCGTTATGAAACGAATAACTGTATGTTGAAGAGAGTGCCTGCGTCTGGCTATGCTCTCGGAGTGTAACTCCCATGATTTAGTTAATCGTTATGAAACGAATAACTGTATGTTGAAGAGAGTGCCTGCGTCTGGCTATGCTCTCGGAGTGTAACTCCCATGATTTAGTTAATCGTTATGAAACGAATAACTGTATGTAGAAGAGAGTGCCTGCGTCTGGCTATGCTCTCGGAGTGTAACTCCCATGATTTAGTTAATCGTTATGAAACGAATAACTGTATGTTGAAGAGAGTGCCTGCGTCTGGCTATGCTCTCGGAGTGTAACTCCCATGATTTAGTTAATCGTTATGAAACGAATAACTGTATGTTGAAGAGAGTGCCTGCGTCTGGCTATGCTCTCGGAGTGTAACTCCCATGATTTAGTTAAACGTTATGAAACGAATAACTGTATGTTGAAGAGAGTGCCTGCGTCTGGCTATGCTCTCGGAGTGTAACTCCCATGATTTAGTTAATCGTTATGAAACGAATAACTGTATGTTGAAGAGAGTGCCTGCGTCTGGCTATGCTCTCGGAGTGTAACTCCCATGATTTAGTTAATCGTTATGAAACGAATAACTGTATGTTGAAGAGAGTGCCTGCGTCTGGCTATGCTCTCGGAGTGTAACTCCCATGATTTAGTTAATCGTTATGAAACGAATAACTGTATGTTGAAGAGAGTGCCTGCGTCTGGCTATGCTCTCGGAGTGTAACTCCCATGATTTAGTTAATCGTTATGAAACGAATAACTGTATGTTGAAGAGAGTGCCTGCGTCTGGCTATGCTCTCGGAGTGTAACTCCCATGATTTAGTTAATCGTTATGAAACGAATAACTGTATGTTGAAGAGAGTGCCTGCGTCTGGCTATGCTCTCGGAGTGTAACTCCCATGATTTAGTTAATCGTTATGAAACGAATAACTGTATGTTGAAGAGAGTGCCTGCGTCTGGCTATGCTCTCGGAGTGTAACTCCCATGATTTAGTTAATCGTTATGAAACGAATAACTGTATGTAGAAGAGAGTGCCTGCGTCTGGCTATGCTCTCGGAGTGTAACTCCCATGATTTAGTTAATCGTTATGAAACGAATAACTGTATGTAGAAGAGAGTGCCTGCGTCTGGCTATGCTCTCGGAGTGTAACTCCCATGATTTAGTTAATCGTTATGAAACGAATAACTGTACGTAGAAGAGAGTGCCTGCGTCTGGCTATGCTCTCGGAGTGTAACTCCCATGATTTAGTTAATCGTTATGAAACGAATAACTGTACGTAGAAGAGAGTGCCTGCGTCTGGCTATGCTCTCGGAGTGTAACTCCCATGATTTAGTTAATCGTTATGAAACGAATAACTGTACGTAGAAGAGAGTGCCTGCGTCTGGCTATGCTCTCGGAGTGTAACTCCCATGATTTAGTTAATCGTTATGAAACGAATAACTGTACGTAGAAGAGAGTGCCTGCGTCTGGCTATGCTCTCGGAGTGTAACTCCCATGATTTAATTAATCGTTATGAAACGAATAACTGTACGTAGAAGAGAGTGCCTGCGTCTGGCTATGCTCTCGGAGTGTAACTCCCATGATTTAGTTAATCGTTATGAAACGAATAACTGTATGTTGAAGAGAGTGTCTGCGTCTGGCTATGCTCTCGGAGTGTAACTCCCATGATTTAGTTAATTGTTATGAAACGAATAACTGTATGTAGAAGAGAGTGCCTGCGTCTGGCTATGCTCTCGGAGTGTAACTCCCATGATTTAGTTAATCGTTATGAAACGAATAACTGTATGTTGAAGAGAGTGCCTGCGTCTGGCTATGCTCTCGGAGTGTAACTCCCATGATTTAGTTAATCGTTATGAAACGAATAACTGTATGTAGAAGAGAGTGCCTGCGTCTGGCTATGCTCTCGGAGTGTAACTCCCATGATTTAGTTAATCGTTATGAAACGAATAACTGTATGTAGAAGAGAGTGCCTGCGTCTGGCTATGCTCTCGGAGTGTAACTCCCATGATTTAGTTAATCGTTATGAAACGAATAACTGTGCGTAGAAGAGAGTGCCTGCGTCTGGCTATGCTCTCGGAGTGTAACTCCCATGATTTAGTTTATCGTTATGAAACGAATAACTGTATGTTGAAGAGAGTGCCTGCGTCTGGCTATGCTCTCGGAGTGTAACTCTCATGATTTCGTTTATCGTTATGAAACGAATAACTGTATGTTGAAGAGAGTGCCTGCGTCTGGCTATGCTCTCGGAGTGTAACTCCCATGATTTAGTTAATCGTTATGAAACGAATAACTGTATGTTGAAGAGAGTGCCTGCGTCTGGCTATGCTCTCGGAGTGTAACTCCCATGATTTAGTTAATCGTTTTGAAACGAATAACTGTATGTTGAAGAGAGTGCCTGCGTCTGGCTTTGCTCTCGGAGTGTAACTCCCATGATTTAGTTAATCGTTATGAAACGAATAACTGTATGTTGAAGAGAGTGCCTGCGTCTGGCTATGCTCTCGGAGTGTAACTCCCATGATTTAGTTAATCGTTATGAAACGAATAACTGTACGTAGAAGAGAGTGCCTGCGTCTGGCTATGCTCTCGGAGTGTAACTCCCATGATTTAGTTAATCGTTATGAAACGAATAACTGTATGTAGAAGAGAGTGCCTGCGTCTGGCTATGCTCTCGGAGTGTAACTCCCATGATTTAGTTAATCGTTATGAAACGAATAACTGTATGTTGAAGAGAGTGCCTGCGTCTGGCTATGCTCTCGGAGTGTAACTCCCATGATTTAGTTAATCGTTATGAAACGAATAACTGTATGTAGAAGAGAGTGCCTGCGTCTGGCTATGCTCTCGGAGTGTAACTCCCATGATTTAGTTAATCGTTATGAAACGAATAACTGTATGTTGAAGAGAGTGCCTGCGTCTGGCTATGCTCTCGGAGTGTAACTCCCATGATTTATTTAATCGTTATGAAACGAATAACTATATGTTGAAGAGAGTGCCTGCGTCTGGCTATGCTCTCGGAGTGTAACTCCCATGATTTAGTTAATCGTTATGAAACGAATAACTGTATGTTGAAGAGAGTGCCTGCGTCTGGCTATGCTCTCGGAGTGTAACTCCCATGATTTAGTTAATCGTTATGAAACGAATAACTGTATGTAGAAGAGAGTGCCTGCGTCTGGCTATGCTCTCGGAGTGTAACTCCCATGATTTAGTTAATCGTTATGAAACGAATAACTGTATGTAGAAGAGAGTGCCTACGTCTGGCTATGTATGCTCTCGGAGTGTAACTCCCATGATTTAGTTAATCGTTATGAAACGAATAACTGTATGTAGAAGAGAGTGCCTACGTCTGGCTATGTATGCTCTCGGAGTGTAACTCCCATGATTTAGTTAATCGTTATGAAACGAATAACTGTATGTAGAAGAGAGTGCCTGCGTCTGGCTATGCTCTCGGAGTGTAACTCCCATGATTTAGTTAATCGTTATGAAACGAATAACTGTATGTAGAAGAGAGTGCCTGCGTCTGGCTATGCTCTCGGAGTGTAACTCCCATAATTTAGTTAATCGTTATGAAACGAATAACTGTATGTAGAAGAGAGTGCCTGCGTCTGGCTATGCTCTCGGAGTGTAACTCCCATGATTTAGTTAATCGTTTTGAAACGAATAACTGTATGTTGAAGAGAGTGCCTGCGTCTGGCTATGCTCTCGGAGTGTAACTCCCATGATTTAGTTAATCGTTATGAAACGAATAACTGTATGTTGAAGAGAGTGCCTGCGTCTGGCTATGCTCTCGGAGTGTAACTCCCATGATTTAGTTAATCGTTATGAAACGAATAACTGTATGTAGAAGAGAGTGCCTGCGTCTGGCTATGCTCTCGGAGTGTAACTCCCATGATTTAGTTAATCGTTATGAAACGAATAACTGTATGTAGAAGAGAGTGCCTGCGTCTGGCTATGCTCTCGGAGTGTAACTCCCATGATTTAGTTAATCGTTATGAAACGAATAACTGTATGTAGAAGAGAGTGCCTGCGTCTGGCTATGCTCTCGGAGTGTAACTCCCATGATTTAGTTAATCGTTATGAAACGAATAACTGTATGTAGAAGAGAGTGCCTACGTCTGGCTATGTATGCTCTCGGAGTGTAACTCCCATGATTTAGTTAATCGTTATGAAACGAATAACTGTATGTAGAAGAGAGTGCCTACGTCTGGCTATGTATGCTCTCGGAGTGTAACTCCCATGATTTAGTTAATCGTTATGAAACGAATAACTGTATGTAGAAGAGAGTGCCTGCGTCTGGCTATGCTCTCGGAGTGTAACTCCCATGATTTAGTTAATCGTTATGAAACGAATAACTGTTTGTAGAAGAGAGTGCCTGCGTCTGGCTATGCTCTCGGAGTGTAACTCCCATGATTTAGTTAATCGTTATGAAACGAATAACTGTATGTAGAAGAGAGTGCCTACGTCTAGCTATGTATGCTCTCGGAGTGTAACTCCCATGATTTAGTTAATCGTTATGAAACGAATAACTGTATGTAGAAGAGAGTGCCTACGTCTGGCTATGTATGCTCTCGGAGTGTAACTCCCATGATTTAGTTAATCGTTATGAAACGAATAACTGTATGTAGAAGAGAGTGCCTACGTCTGGCTATGCTCTCGGAGTGTAACTCCCATGATTTAGTTAATCGTTATGAAACGAATAACTGTATGTAGAAGAGAGTGCCTACTTCTGGCTATGTATGCTCTCGGAGTGTAACTCCCATGATTTAGTTAATCGTTATGAACATGATTTAGTTCGCTATGATCGAATGTAGAAGAGAGTGCCTGCGTCTGGCTCTGCTCTCGGGGTGTAACTCCGATGATTTGGGAAATCGTACATAGGGATCATCACGCTTATAATTCTAAGATAGCCTGAGTGAGCAAAATGCACAGCTTTGGCTCGTACAAATACATAGCTTCAATCCGATTTCGGCCGTTCGGCTTGGTGCAGCATAATTTTCAGCGCTTTGCCGGCTCGCAAACCGTACCGGCCGATACACCAGCCGCGCTCAATCGCGCTACTATCAAAAAGTCTGATGTTAATTCGGAAATTTCATCACCAAAGCTTATTCATATTTTATCTGAAAGGAAAGCAGAGCTGGAGATGTGCCTCCTCAGCGTTCCAGTGAAATCCAAGCATGTGTTTATGTTTGCGGGTTTATTGTGAAAAAGATGGCACCGAATTGTTATATTATAAAAGATCGCAGTCACACCGAACTGAAATTAACTGATGATTGGGACAAAGATTGGCTAAAGGAATGTAAAGAACATTCCGTAGTCAATATTGAAACAATTATTAAAAGCACAATTGCTATCAGTTTGAAAAGATTTTCTAAAATAAAAAATCATGAAAGAGAAAAATTAAATTACAAATAGAATTAATTTATGTTTTATGTTATAGCAGGCAAACGTGCAAGAGGCTCACCTGATGTGAAGCGATACCGCCGCCCATGGACACTCACATTTCCAGAAGGCTCGCAAGTGCGTTGCCGGCCTTTCAAGAATTGGTACGCTCTTTTCTTGAAGGACCCTAAGTCGAATTGGTTCGGAAATACTTCAGTGGGCAGCTGGTTCCACATAGTGGTGGTGCGCGGCAAAAACTGCCTCAGGAAACGCTCAGTTGTGGAACGGCGGACATCGAGGTGATACGGATGGAATTTTATTAGACCGAACAACTCTTCTGAACACTCCCCATGGTAAATGCGGTAGAAGATGCAGAGGGACCCAACATCTCTACGCAACGCCAAGGGATCGAGCCGCACGGAAAGTGATTGGTCGTCGACGATTAACTATTATTCTTTGCATTAACTTGTCATTCAATAAGGATAATAATTTTACCACAATAAATATTTTATATGCAGCGGTCGAAGTCTGTGGTAAACCTTTTACAAATAACGTAGATTTTCTCATTAATCCTAAAGTTGACTTATTTTATATCTTTCAAAATTATTCTGCCGCCACGCCCCGTGCTTTATATAATAAGTACTTGTTAATAAGCCTATACAATGAGACTTTTTTTTATTAATTATTGTGGTTTAATAAATGTTACCCATGTACACTTGTTTTATTTCCCTACATGAAATTATTCATAAAAATTCTTTACTTGCATACGATTTTAAATACTCGCGCCAGGCCGAGTACCGGTGGCATCAACTGAAGCGTTGGTGTAAGCATTTTTTTACTATGAAGTTGTTTTTTTTATATATGCCAAATGGGTACTTCGCCAGTGTCGTGTGGATGGAGAAGACAGGAAGGAGATTGATCGGTAAAAATAATAATGGAGTTAATTTTGAATATGCACCTAAAAAAATTGTTAAAATTCGATTGTTAGTTTTAAGACAGCACAGATAATGAGTAACAATATTATTAAATACTATTTCCTATTTATGAATAATTTATCTACTACACTTTAGTTTTATTGCTTTTTATATATTTACATAAAAATTTACAATATGGACTAAACACAAACATGTGAAGTTGTTGTTCTTCGATAGAAGTAATAGTGTTCTGTGCCTTTAACTCACCGTCATGATTCGACTTTCGAGCAATGTATCAATTTGAATTCTGAAAACATCGACGTTTTCTGCCAGTGTCAATGTCATTTCATTTCAAATGCGTACTATTGGCAAATAATAAAGGCGAGTATAATTAACAGAATCTCTTAAATCATGTTGCTTCGTTTTAATCACATCATAACATTTATTATTTATACTTTTTCACTAGATGACTGATTACTACAATTAATTATGTAATATGTTTTAAATTACTGATTTTTTAACAGTTTGGTATTAAGGAAACTGATAAACAGAGAGTTAAATTATTGTTAAAAGCTGTCATTTTCTTGCATATTTAAATGGATTTGCCAACGAATTAAGATGTCCTACATCTCGATTCGGAGGAGAAAGGAGAGGAGTGTAATAACTACATAGTATTACATAATACAGAATATATTACCTACCAAGGAGATCTTGAGTAAACAAACAAAACTTAATTGTATTTTATAAAGTCGCGGCGAGATGTTACCACTGAGTTCCCACCCCAAATACAAAAGCTCATTTCTGCTCACATCAAATAGTGACAAGCAACGATCGCTAAGACACGCAATTTAGGAGCGCGTGATTGGAAACTTGCAATTTGAACCAGGGAAATTTAGGCGTGGGCGTATAACCGACGAACAAAACCCGCATCAGGCCTACGGCGCCGTTCTCACCAATATGCAATGTATCGTTATTCGGAAATCCTTATTTCCGTATTTTATAAATTCACTTTGAAACTACGACTACTAGAATCAGCCCTTGTACAGCCTTGTGTACATCCCCAAGTGCCGCAATCACGATTGCGATGGTCGCATTGTGAAACAGCGTAGAAGTGGAAGTCTTTGACTCTTTCAATATTTTCTAAAGAGTAAACTTAAATAGGCAACTTCTGGACGGACAGGCTCTCAGATAGGCCGCATTTCAATTAACATCGGGAGGGATACTAAATAAAAGTGTCGAACGACGATAGTAATAACAACTGGACTATTAGTAATCGCTTCGAATCTGCGATATGTATTGGTGTATATATGTATAGTATATAAATATAATTAGATTTTCGTAAACCCATCAAACTGAATATACCATGCTTAAGACGTTTAAGCATTAATACGTTTATTTGTATAAATGCACGTTGCTTCGGCCAAACATCTATAATATAGTAATATTTTGAAAGTGGTTTTTGTTAAAACACCAATATAATCTATTATACGATGCACTATGGTTTGTGCTGAGCATTTGTGGCGGGAACGGAGATGAACAAACATTAATGGTCCATGAATGAGATGAGAATAAATTTCACATTACTTTATTTAAATTGCTAAATTAAACAAACTGCTATTTTTATTCGTATACAATAACCTTACGCACAACTAACAAAATTGTGTGGCCAATGTATTACATTATCAATAAGTGTATCTATATAGTTATAATTACATTGACCTTTGACGTTGACGTTGCAGTACGTCTACAATGTGTGGTTGTGCAGGTGTGGACTCCAGCCCTGAAGGCATGCTGGCGGTTATAGTGGAAAGGCTGCATTGTCCATGAGACATTGCAATGGTCTGCATGTGGCTTTTTTTAATTTTGATAAACGCATTATAATTATTATATGTCTCGACAATGGTCTATCCGATCAACCAAAACATAAACTTTAGTGTTGTACATGAAGACGCACTTTGTTTGTTAATATTGACAGAGGAAACAAAATGTAAGAAAAAACGATCAAGGGCTGATCTAATAACTTTGGAAATGGACAAAAATGCATGAAATGGTGAAATTAGGTCGACTTTCGACATCAAAAGACAATTTAAATGTCCCGGGAGAAATGACATTTTATAATATAAACAGACAGAAAAAAATAAAATATTTATCGTAAATGTAAATTTTGCCATATTAGTCTTAAGTAAATAGTTTTTGATCACTTTGCCGTGGTGGTTAATGGCGTGGTATGGCGTATAATGGGGGTCCTAGGTTCTTATTCCAACTATTCTTTTCTCATTTCCCCAAAGAAAATCAACCATGTTTCGTGTCTTTATAAACATGAAAGTGGTCAGAAATCTTGCTTAACGCCCTACCCATATCAAGACCGAAGACCTAATAAATAATTGCGAAGAAAGATAAAAATCATTGCCGGCGCAGCTCGCTGAAGATAATTCTGAGTCAAGGCATTTGATACGGAAATTATAGTTCATGAACTTTGAACTTTACTGTGGAACTTAAGCATGCTGCCATGATTGTTTATTAATAACAGCACAAAATTATTATAATTAAAATACATCACACGATCTGCGAGCGTATGCTTTTGATTTACGTGAGACATGGAGTCAAATAAAGTGCGCGCCATAAACCCACAGAATAAATAATCGTACTTAAAAGCCTCAAGCCGAGTTTACCGCGCCTTTCTGATTTTTTTATTTCAATTTTCGCATGAAAACTTGACAAATGTTGTGTGCAATTCATTTAGTTGATTGCATTTAATATTAACAAGGTTTCGCGGATTTTGGCCTGTTGCGTGTCCCTGAATAAAAGATGCTTCATCGCCGCTGAATAATGCCTCCATTGTCTTCGTGGGATTAGGACGAACGGATGAACTTGTATGTTTTATAAAATTACAATAATTTTCTCTGCCTGTTTTGGACTTTGACAAAACAAGACGTTTGCAACAACGCCGTTCCAGAACTGAGCGTTTATTAAGACAATTTGCCGCGCACCACCACAATGTGGAAACAGCTGCCAAAAAGCTGCTGAAAAGAGCGTACCAATTCTTAAAAGATCGGAAACGCACTTGCGAGACTTCTGGCAATGTGAGTGGCCATGATGTACCATTTAACATCAGATGAGCCTCTTGCCCGTTAATCCCTTGTTTGCAAAAAAAGGCTTACTCGAATCACCTAAGAATCACCACAGATTATTTCAGACATCTACAATGGCAGTATCGTCATCATCGAATCTCAAGTTTATATTTGGTTGCCTAAACTATTTCCTGACTTCTTAAGAATAAGAATAATGGCATCCTAAAATAATCTAGAGGCGTTGCAACCCTTGATCGGAGACATACATATAGATATATATATAGAGAGCAAAATATCCGTCGGTGAGCAGTCAGGGCTGAAACTAACCTCATGGGCCGTACGCTTCATGACAAAGCTCGGTATCGAGGCATCTAGACGTTTAGGAAACTCACGGTTTTAGATGCAGACTTATTGTTTTGTAAATACATTAATTGGCGGTTTGTTTAATAAATAAATAAGCTCCGTGTTACATCGCGTCATGAAACATCAAAGATCTTTCAGTCAAGTTTAATTTAAATTTTTATCCACAGTTTAAGTTAAATTAAGTTATATCTAACGGTGTAATTTTTTTAAATTAAATCGACTAGTTTTTGAGTAATCGATGTAAATGTTCCAAAATTATAAACGCTCATATCTCAGTCAAATGTCAACCAATCTTCAATATTGATATAGTTTTAGATTTGCCGTTCAATTTTCTATCTAACAGTGTAATTTTTTTAAATCAATCGACTAGTTTTTGAGTAACCGATAGTCCGTAGCAGGAAAGGGATGAATAAAATGAATCATTATTTTTTGACTTCTTCAGGGAAAGGGATAAAATTAAGTTGGTATTTTAAAAACAATTTATTTATATGATATATATAAAAAATGTAAGTGTTATATCACAATATTAATGTACACGTTTATACATTATACATGTACAAAACAAATTAAATTTACATAAAAATTTACAATTTGTTATATTTACAATAATGATTAACTTAATTACATACTATTGATTTGGTAATGACCTATAGGTAATGTATCGATTTTGTTTCGTAAAATGTACCGCTTAGTGTCAGTAAAAGATAAACACACCTTATTTATTTCATGTGTAAAAATTGTATGTTTTAATGATCTAAACCGATACATTTTACAATGCTGTACGTTTTTATTAAACAAACACGACTTATAATTATCCAACGTTAATTTTTTAGTGACACATTTGTTAACACCCTTCGCCTTAGTAATAATTTTATCATCTACCTGTAATGCATACATTTTTGATCGCAAACCCACAAATTCTGTAAAGATATTACCACAATTTTCATCTTTAAAATAACCTAATTTTTTCTTATTTACTTGAGGAAAATTAAAAACATTGTTTGGATCATAATCTGATGTATCGAAATGTGTACAAATGTCTGGCTTTATATCATTATAAATGTTACTAGTAAATATTTGATAAATGAGACTGTCAGTATCTGTATACAGTAGTTTCAGATTTGAAGTAAATTTCTCTTTCATGTAACTATAGTAGAAATCATACATCAGCGTTTTAGATATATCTAATATACAAAATCCGAGATAAATATGGGGATATATTCAATCAAGATAAATTCCTCATTAACGGGGTCGAATTATCTATAAAATTAGTTAGATCGAGAGAAACATTTAACCTCATGTCACAGAATGCAGATAATAAGTACAAAGTATGTATAACAGATGCAACTTTAATAATACGCAGAGCAAAAATTAATCCATCAATACTAATAGCTCATCAAAAGGTTCTTGCCACTACTACGGCTAAATATCCTATAACAAGAGGTGAAGTGAAAGTCCTGACCATACCATCTGGTGTGCAGGGTAAAACACTGGACAATATATTTTTAGGACAGGTTCCTAAGAGATGTATTATAGGTTTTGTGAATAATACAGCATTCAACGGTAGTTATGGTAAAAATCCTTTCAACTTTGAAAATTTTGGTATTTGCTCATTTAGCCTATATATAGATGGTCAACAGATACCTTCAAAAGCGTTACAACCATCATTTCCAAACGATGTATTTACTAGCGCATACCACACCCTGTACTCAGGCACCGGTATACATTTTCTTAACGAAGGTAATGGAATATCGAAGGAGCAATATTCAAATGGGTACTGTTTACTAGCTTTTGATTTAACACCTGACTTGTCGGCTAACTCTAATGTGCATTGGAATCTTGTACGCCATGGTAGTGTAAGAATGGAAGTAAGATTCGAGAGCGCATTGCCTGAAACAATTAACTGTGTAGTTTACGCAGAGTTTTCAAATATTATAGAAATAGATAAGAACAGAAATGTATGTGTGGATTATAGTAGTTAAGCAATCACTTATGTAATTATTATGATATTAAGAATAATAAAATATAATGTAATCGAATATGACATGGTTTTTATTTACCTTCATTACTTTTTTTTACAAAGAGACTCATTACTTATGTTGAGATCATATTATGTGTGTTTAAATACATTGGTACAAATATGAATTGATAGTAATAAATGTAGTCAGTAAAAGAGTGAAAGAGTAGGGGAGTAAACGCATATTAAAGTATGAACACACTAGAAGTGCAAATGAGTCTTCGTAGAATACATCCCAGCCTCCAGAACAACGTATATCCTTCAAATCGATTGCCGATGTATGCTCAGGTGCCAGCACTTATCATATGCAATCTTGACCCTGATTCACAGCCGGGGTCTCATTGGGTGGCTATTCATATAAACGTTGAAAGAGTTGGGGAATACTTTGATTCGTTTGGACGTAAACCTATTGAAGCAATAGAAGGATTTTTAAGAAGGAATTGTTGCATGTGGAGATACAATAGCCTTACGGTTCAGGATTACCTATCGGCGGTGTGCAGAGAGTACTGTTTGGTATACATATATTACAAGTTCAGGGGGATGAGATTAGAAGACTTCCTTAGAAATTTTACGTGTGACTCAGAGATCAATGATACTGTTGAATGCCAACCTCCACGACACCTCAGAGACTCGAGCATGCACGGGATAATACGTTTATGTGTTCGTTTGAAAACACCCGTGCAGTAACCAAAGTTCCTCGGCGCGGCTTTGTATACCGGTGGGGATTGACTTCGTACGTACCGCTATTGTTGCCAATCCCTACGACACCTCAGGTACTCGGGCCTGCATGGGATATTATGTTTAAGTCGTCGTTACGTTTATGTCGTTTGAATACGCCCGTGCAGTAACCAAAGTTCCTCGGCGCGGTTTTGTATACCGGTGGGGATTGACTTCGTACGTACCGCTATTGTTGCCAATCCCTACGACACCTCAGGTACTCGGGCCTGCATGGGATATTACGTTTAAGTCGTCGTTACGTTTATGTCGTTTGAATACGCCCGTGCAGTAACCAAAGTTCCTCGGCGCGGTTTTGTATACCGGTGGGGATTGACTTCGTACGTTTTGTCAAGACGGTTTGACGTAATGCTGGCACCGCCTTAACCCACGCACCCCTGCTAGTGCGTAATTGTTTGACGTTGTCTTGAAATGAAACTGCGCCTTCTTGCTTGTTTGCTCTTTGTTGATCTTGTTTCTTGCTTCGCCGATTATTCGTGGGTCCCAGTTCGTAGTCAGAGGAAAGAGGAAAGAGAATTTTGCGTAGATCTCGCCGAGCTTAAGTACTCGAACAGTATACCGCGACGAGAGCTATGCGACCCTTTTGTTCGGCGAAGCATTTTATTCGTTTATTTATTAACCATTTTTCATTCTTAAATTATTTACATATTTTAATTAACTTATAACTCATACTTAATTTTTACTTATGAGCTATCAACAATATTCTCATCAAACATAACTCATAGTTAATTTCTACTTATGAGTTCCAAAAATATTCTTATTTATCTTATAATTATAGAGTCGCTAAAACTAACGTATAATCTATCTCTATTTATATTTACGAGTCGCCATCATTCTCCCCCTCGTGCGTAGCACCGTCGTTCCTGCACGGCAACTTCGCAGGCACCAAGATCACTATCCTCGACGATGGTCTTCGTAGCACTCCACCTTTGGTTGTGACGTCCACGATCCTGGTTCTTCCGTCGGGCCCGGGGTACGTAATTTTGATAATGCCCCTCGGCCACGTGCATCGTGGTAGCGTGCGGTCCACGATAAGAACCACGTCGCCTGGTTGTAGCTGCTCACCTTCCCGTCGTCCTGTCATTTTCCTGGGCAGTAGCGTGGGCAAGTACTCTCGCAGCCATCTCCTCCAAAAGTGATCAGAGAGTCGTTGGACGGTCTTCCAATCTTCTCTGCCCACTAGCTTCGCATCAGGAAAATGCCCTACGCGCGCAGCTCCACTGGATCGTTCAATGAGGAAGTGATTTGGGGTTAGCGCCTCCTCTTCTAAATTGTCAGCGAGGTTAGTTATAGGAATAAATTTCCACTTTATGCCAACCTTCTCCGCTTCCGTGACGATTTCCTCTCTTTTAAGCCCTTCAATGGCGGTTTGGAGTTATTTATTAGCCTTAACGAAATTAGTTCCATTATCGGAATAAATTACTTTTGGCATTCCTCTTCGTGAGGCGAATCTCCTTAACGCCATTATTGTAGAGTCCGTCGTCAGGCTGGGCGCTATTTCGATGTGTACTGCCCTCGTGGTCAGGCAGGTAAACAAGGCTCCCCATCTCTTCTCTCTTCGTCTGCCAATCGCCACGAGTTCACGTGAAGGGGGGCTCACCATGTCGGAGTCTTTCTTGAGGTAAGTCGCCCGCCGGATATTCCGCTGGTTTACCTTTTTTTAGCTTACAATGTTGGCAGTTTTGCTATATACTGCGCAGTACTGATCTCAAACCCAACATCCAGTATTTTTGGCGGATTTCGTTCATTACCGTGGCTTGATTACCATGGTTGAACTTTTCATGATAGTGTTTGATAATCAATCGCCTGATAGCGCTCCTGCCATCCAGTACTATGGGCGTTAAATAGTTGTTGTCAACGCCCGCTACGTTCCTTACTCTGCCTTGAAGTCTTATGAATTGGTCTTTCATAGTGACATCTAGCCTGTTCAATTGGCTTCTATTATCTGTCTTGCGCCCTTGTTTAAGGTTTTTGATATCTTGGTCGAAACTGCGTTTCTGACACTGGGCGATTAGAACCTCCTCCGCTCTCAGTAGATGCGTTTCATCTAATGGAAGGAAGTGTCGCCTCATTTTTGCAGTTTTATTGCAGCGTTCGTGGTTCGACGGCCTCTTTTCTTTAGACAGATTGATGAATTGTAGTACCCTGGCAGTGGATCTCCACAATTTCGTCCACGATGAACAGTTTTCAGGAACCGGTGTTACTTCGCTGTCGTTCGTCGTTCTGTCTTCCTCGCATTTTTCCTTTTTAAAGCTTCGTGGAGCTGGCCATTCTGTTTCGCCTTTCGACAGGAAATCTGGACCCTTGAACCATCGATGTTCCGCATTAAACTCTTCGGGTGGACTTCTGGTTGCATCGTCGGCAGGATTCTCCGCTGTTGGCACCCACCTCCAGTCCTGTGCATTCGTCAGATCCTCTATCTCCGCAATTCGATGCGCTACGAAGGTCTTAAATGTTCTGGGATCTGCCTTTATCCAGGACAGGACCACACTTGAATCCGACCAAAAGGTTTTCTTTGTAACTTGTAGGTCGAGCTCTCTTGCCACTGAATCTGCTAGTCTACTACCTAACAGAGCTGCCTGTAGTTCAAGTCTCGGCATAGAGACTGGTTTTAAAGGCGTTACTCGCGACTTGGCTGCGACGAGGTTTATTAAGTATTTTCCTTTATCTCCGGTTCGCCAGTATACTGCGGCTGCATACGCTGTCTCGCTCGCGTCAGTGAAAGTATGCAGCTCCCCCTCAGTGCAGAATAGTGACATGCATCGCGGCAGCCGGATGTCTTGTATTCTACTGATATGCTCTAGGTAGCTTTTCCAAGCCTCGGTATCATCTTCAGTTATTTGGTCATCCCATCCAACACCACTGCGCCATATATTTTGGATGAGAATGGGTGACAGCAGTCCGAGTGGGTCGAAGGTAGACATCACAGCTCCCGTGACTTCTCGTTTTGTTGGAGTCTGCATGCCTCGTGCCACCTCGTCAGGGATTCTTCTAAACTGGCTTCTAAATCCAAGACAATCCTCTGACGTCAGCCATCTCAGTCCCAGGGTCTTTTCTTCGTTTTCCCCTAGGTGCACTTCCTGTTTGCCGCCGGCATCTACGATTTATTTTTTATTCGACGCCCATCCTCGTAGCTCGAAGTGCGCCTTCTTGTGAATGAAGTCAACTTGCTGCATTACTCGTTTGCAATCGTCAATACTATGGAAACTTTCCAAATAGTCATCCATATAGTGATATAGTGATATAGTGATAGCAAATAGTGATTCCGCTCTATTGCTTGCGCCGCTTCCGGATATTTATGTATGAAGGCCTTTGCATTCTTGTTTTTTTTATATAAATCGCGGTGCAAGGCGACGACGCAGCTCCAAAAATCACCGATGACATTCTATATTCCTTCACTGGCGCTTCCTTGTCTTTCCGCCATAGGAACCTGAGACTGTCTCTATCTTCTGCAGATATTTTCACCTGCAGAAACATTTCTTTTATATCGGCCGCTACCGCTACGGGACCTTGACGGAAGCGAAGTAGCACTCCAAATATTGACTGCAGTAAGTCCGGACCGGTCAGCAGAACGTCGTTGAGGCTGACTCCATTGTATTTAGCCGCGGCGTCGAAGACAATTCTCAGCTTCTTTTTAAGGGGGTGAACCACTGGAAAATGAGGCAGGTACCACTTTTTGTTGGATGTGCAGTCATCTGGTGCTTCTTCAGCGTAGTTACTTTTCAACAGATTCTCTATCTGCGCGCTATATTCATTTTTTAATTTAGCGTCCTTACGCAGTTTTTTTTCTATTCCTTGAAATCTGTTGAAAGCTGCTGCGTAATTGTTTGGAAGTTGTATGTCGTCCGTTTTCCACAATAGTCCGACCTCGTATCTGCCATCTTCCAATTGTCGACTGGTTCTATCCAATATTTCAAGCGCTCGCTGTTCTATATCCGTTGAAGGCCTCTTCGGCTGAACCCCCAAGGACTCAATACTAAAATGTTCCCTCACCAGCTGATCTGTTTTATCGACGACGCTTGCGTGTGCACATGTGTTCACATAATTGATCGGTGACACGCCGCTGCTGTCGGAACCGTGAAGAACCCATCCTAACTTTGTTCGTGACGCCACCGGCTGCCCTGGCTTCCCACGTCGTATTTGTAACGAGACAATGTATTCCCAATTGTCTTGGCCAATGAGCAGCTTCGGCGCCTCAGCTTCATAGCACACCTCTTGTAGTAAACCCCGCAAGTGATGATACTTCTTTAGCCGGGATTTATCTATGAGTTGTGGGGTCAATTTGAGCTCCTTGATAGTTCTTGCCCGTTTGAGTATGCACTTCTCGCTTTGCTTGATCCCTTTCACTTCGATATCTAAAATCATGGAGTTATGGTTTTGCATTTGCCCTCCGCCGATAGTTTCTATGTTAAGGATTTCGCGAGGGCCTTGGATGCCGATGCTCGAAGCCACGTTTTCATCAAGCAGTGTAACCGTTGAGCCTTCATCTAGCAGCGCCAGTACTTGTTTGCTCCCAGCCGGTCAATATATCTCCACCTTAAGCATCTTTAGAATAGCTTTCGGTGTGCTTATTGTGTTGACCGTCGCCGTCTCGGGCGCTACCTCATCGTGACATCGTTCGCTTTCCGACGTCACGTGTAATAGGCTATGGTGCCATCTTCGACAAATCTTGCACGGTGGTCTTCGGCATGTTTCCTTTCGGTGCTTCCCAGTGAGGCACTTGAAGCAGACCTTAAGCCTCTTAACTGTTTCCCATCTCTCGTTGACTGCCGCCTTCAGGAATCTTTCACAGTCTTTGAGTTTATGGGTGCCTTCACAGTCTGGGCACTTGATTTCTTCTGGTGTACTCCTTTCAGCGACATTATAAGTAGCTTGCTTCACTGGCCTTCTTATCACTGCACTCGGTCGTACACTTTTGTTGTCTTCGAGTGCCGCGAATGCGCCGCATTTATCCGCTTCTGAATTGAGGAAGTTGCTTATTGTTTGGATATCAGAGAATGATTCCTCTTCCCTCGCAGCCGTGAAATCGTACCACCTGAATCTAAGTATTGGAGGCATCTTCTCTATTATAAGTTTCACGATTTCGGGTGAGTAGAGGTATTGCGGTCTCTTCAATCCCTTTATGGCGGCCACGCTATTGTTGATTTGGCTAGCGAATACGCATATGTCCCTCGGATTTTCCGTCGTTCTAGGAAGCGCCATTAATTTCTCCAGTTCAGCTAACACCAGCGCGTCCGGTCTACCAAATCTTCGGCGTAAAGCGTTAATTACTTCTTCTGGCATTGCCTCTGAGTACAAGAGGCTCTCTGCATGCTTTCTCTCGCCGTGCCTTAAATCGCTTTACGTAGCCGCGCCATATTCTGAATGCCAGTGAACATCGGAGAAGTGTCTTCGTATACGACCCGGAACGCCGTCCATTCGGAGCTGTCCCCTTCAAATATTGGCAGCTCTTGAATGTACTTCGGTTGCGGCGCTACATGTGTCGTCATGGCTTCCTTTATTGCGTCAGCTATTGCTTGAATGTCGCTTTTTGTTTCTAATTCTTCTGGCCTTTGTGCCGATGTGCGCATCCAGTTTTTAACCTTTTCATTATGGTTATCACTGACATCTTCTATAACGGAGTCTTTCTCTTCCGTTGCTGCTTCTAACCGTATTCTGGCCAGGCGTGCTGCTGCCTGCGCTTCCCGGAGCTCGCAGCGAGCCAGCTCTTCTCTGGCCTCGGCTTGTCTTCTTGAGCTGGCTTTGGATACGGCTCTCGATGCGGCCCGCCGGGTGGAACCCGCTGGTGCCAGAGTCAATGCTTGATCTGGCTGGCTGGCTGCGCTCGTCGACGTGGACTGCTCTATCGTTATCTCTCCGCTTGTAATCCGAGTGGCTTCGGACGTAGTAGCGGAGGTAGCAGTTAACGTCGATTCCCCTCGCTGCATCCCGTTCTGTGACCTTGTGACTGGCATTTTCTTTTCGCAATATTCACTTCTTGATGACAATCGGTGCAGAATCCGGCTCGAAGGACCACTTGTTGAATGCCAACCTCCACGACGCCTCAGAGACTCAAGCCTGCACGGGATAATACGTTTATGTGTTCGTTTGAAAACACCCGTGCAGTAACCAAAGTTCCTCGGCGCGGCTTTGAATACCGGTGGGGATTGACTTCGTACGTACCGCTATTGTTGCCAATCCCTACGACACCTCAGGTACTCGGGCCTGCACGGGATATTACGTTTAAGTCGTCGTTACGTTTATGTCGTTTGAATACGCCCGTGCAGTAACCAAAGTTCCTCGGCGCGGTTTTGTATACCGGTGGGGATTGACTTCGTACGTTTTGTCAAGACGGTTTGACGTAGTGCTGGCACCGCCTTAACCCACGCACCCCTGCTTCACACTTCGCTTCCGACCGTGTTGCGCGTAGCCATGACCGGCCATCAGCCGATTATTATCGCGTCGGTGTACCTCCCTCCCGCCAAGGACATACTAGAGAGCGATCTCAGAACCCTGTTTGCGATGGGCCCCTCGGTCTTATTAGTCGGGGATCTCAATAGCAAACACGGGGACTGGAATAGCTCAAAACAGAACCCTAATGGGTTAGCCCTCAATAGGCTTATAGACGTGCTCAATTTCAACGTCATTGCCCCCATACAACCGACTCGCCGTGGCATAACAGGCAACGGCCTTCTCTCAACGGACGTCATAGACGTAGCGGTTTTACGTAACGTGGCACTACAGCCGCGAAGCGTAGAGACGTTACACGAGTTAGACTCGGATCACTTCCCGGTTCACTTTGAATTCGGCCCTAACACTCGAGAGAAGAGGTTCAAGTCCATTGTCGACTGGCAGAAGTTAGACGAGGCCCTCAAGCCCGCCGACACCTCTGCCCTCCCAAATGTCCCCGACAATTTAGTCTCGTCCGCTCACGCGTTAGACGCGATCTCCTCGGTCACTAATCACATTCAGACCAAGGTCGCCGAGTCGTAGAACGCGGCGACTCGCGCCTTCGCCAGAGCCCCGACCGACGAAAACCGCAGAGCACTCCGCGCCTCGCAGCGCCGAGTCAAAGAGCGCATGCGGGAAATTAGAAACGAACGCTGGGACCGTCTTACCAGCGCATTGTCACCTTCGCACACGGCCTATTGGTCTCTCGCGCGTTCCCTTAAAACCGACACGGTGGCGTCCATGCCCCCTCTCAAGCGTCCAAATCTGCCTGACGCATTCGACGACGACGAAAAAGCCGAGTGCTTAGCCGTCAACCTAGTGGAGCAGTGCACTCTTCTTCGACATAGCGAAAGCTTTCGACAAGGTCTGGCACAACGGCTTGGTTTACAAGCTCTACCACCTTATTGTGCCACTAAGACTCGTGCGTATCGTACACGACTTCTTGTCCGACCGCTCAATGCGCTATCGCGTAGAAGGAACGCTATCGTCTCCTCGCCCCATCATGGCCGGAGTCCCTCAGGGCTCGGTCCTCTCGCCCCTTCTGTTCACGCTGTATACCGGCGACATCCCTAGGGCTCCCAATGTGGAGCTAGCCCTCTATGCCGATGACACCGCTCTCTATACCACCCACAAAGATAGAGGTGTCATTGTGGACAGACTCCAGACCGCTACCACGTCGTTAGGCGAATGGTTTCGGAAATGGGGCTTCCAAATAAATCCCGAGAAAAGCGTAGCACTTCTCTTTGCCAGGGGCAACCCCGGTGCTATCGCTAGGGATAAATTTCACCTCAAGACAGAGGTAACCCTATACGGGCAAGCCATCCCTTGGCAAAAGTCCGTCAAATATCTAGGAGTCACGCTCGATAGCGGCATGTCTTTCCGTAAGCACATAGCCGCCGTTCGCAAGAAGGCCTATTTTGTCCTCTCTCGCCTCCATTTCCTCCTAAATAAAAGGAGTCAAATGTCTCTCAGACACAAGGTGACCCTGTACAAGGCATGCATCCGACCGTGCATGACATACGCTAGCGTAGTCTTTGCGCATTGTGCCCCCTCCTATATTCACCGGCTACAGGTGCTTCAGTCGCGATTCATGAGAATCGCGACCGGTGCGCCCTTCTATGTGAGAAACGTCGATCTCCACCACGACCTGGAGCTCCCTACCATAGCCCAATGGATGAAGTTGGCGTCCACACGCCACTTTGACAAGGCTAAACACCATCCCAATCCGCTGGTGCGTAATAGCATCAACTATTACCCCTTCCCGACAAAAAAGGCTCGTAGGAGGCCTCGACACATACTAACGGATCCGGATGATCCAATTACCGTAGCAAACGATAAATTAAAAGCCGCCCGCGCGGCCAAAAATAATAAAAATAGCCAATCACAGATTAGGGTAAAAAACCGCCTTCACCGGAAGGCGAGGACCTTTACTTCGCACTTCGCTCACTCCAGTGAGCTTCCGTCCTGCCCTTCAGGCGATTGACCGCCCCGCGACGGCCCAAGCCGAGGTTCGAGTCTCACAGGAGACGCCCTTGCGCTAGTCGCGGGACAAAACACCATTCTGGCCGAGCTACGCTCGCCAAAACAGCCCGAACTGAGCTGTAAAGGCCCTTAAGGCCAACAGCGAGATTCCTTCTTCAAAAAAAAATAATAATAATAATTGTGCGTAATTGTTTGACGTTGTCTTGAAATGAAACTGCGCCTTGATCTTGTTTCTTGCTTCGCCGATTATTCGTGGGTCCCAGTTCGTAGTCAGAGGAAAGAGGAAAGAGAATTTTGCGTAGACCTCGCCGAGTTTAAGTACTCGAACAGTATACCGCGACGAGAGCTGCGCTTACAAACATCTGCGCCGGTATACCGCGACGAGAGCTATGCGACCCTTTTGTTCGGCGAAGCATTTTATTCGTTTATTTATTAACCATTTTTCATTCTTAAATTATTTACATATTTTAATTAACTTATAACTCATACTAAATTTTTACTTATGAGCTATCAACAATATTCTCATCAAACATAACTCAAAGAATAATACCTGGAATAAAAATATTTTATTTAAATATGTAACCCTTACATCTAATTTTATTATAGATAATGGTGTTAATGTAGGATAGGTATGTTTATTGTTGTTTGCTTAGACCCGTAGATTAGGTTAGGTTAGACATAGTTTATTCTATTTTTCTTTTAGAGCCATAGATCGGGTTAGTGAATGTAGGAAAGTAGATAACGACGCATTCGTAGCTGATAAGGTGGTGATTAGTAAGTAATTAGCAAGGGTTTTGGGAAAGCTATCTCTGGAACGGTTAGAGCTATCACTTCAGGAGTGAGTGCATTCGACTCCACACGGCCTGTTTAGTGGGGTTAGAGTACAACCTTTTTTTTTAGGTTTGGCCAACCATGATTTTTACGTTTTTGGGGAACTTATACGTGAGGCAGTCGCCGATATGATCTTGAATTGTCCGATTTCCTTTTAACGCTAAGAACATTTTACGTTATTTTTTATTTTTAACAGCTGTAGAGGACTTATTTTTTTTTAATAATAATTTTACCATTTTTAGGGCTTCTCGGGTGAGTTGAAAAATTTTATAATGTTTATTTTTATTACAGAAATAATTGATTTTAATTTTTTTTATGAATTTTAACCATTACCTTAATTAAATCTATAATATTTTATGTTTAGAAGTTACAAGTCTCTTTAATATTATAACAAGGTTCTTACAGAAGTAATTTATTTATATTTTTTGTGTATAATAATAATTTAACCATTTTTAGAGGTTTTTAGGCGAGGTAAATATTTATATAGTTTTTTTTTTTTAATATTAATTGTTATAATTTTTTTTTACAAATGAAAATATAGATACTTATTTGTAGCTGGGTTCTTCAAATAAGTTTAGCGATTGGTTTTAAAACATGTACAGAAATTAAGATAGAGCTAAGCGACAGGTTTTTACCCGTAATACGGCCTGAAAGAAGATCAAACTGGGAACGGTAAAACAAAAACCAAAAAAAAAATCCAGAACTGATGGCCTGGTAATTTGTGCACTGTCCTACTGTCTTAGGCTGTGCACTTTGCCCTCTACCGCGAATTAATAAGTGGACAATACTTCAGTCAAGGGTGTTGCATTACACTGGACCTTGCAAGAGGGTACTATTAGAAAGCTGATGCTATTTGTGGTTTTAAGTGAGCAAGGGTTGCAAAGGTGATGAATGGGAAATTAGTAAACGAAGTCTAATTTTACATACATATTGCTCCCAGCACTTAAAGTTGGCACTGCTGATAAACAAACTTGATTTACTTCAGATGAATTGGACTCTGCAGTATGTTAACATTCAGCAGAGCCTAGTCGTTCATGGCTTGTTTTTTGTGGGGGTCGTATTTGACTGTAATTCACTTTGGGTTTATTATATTACAAATGACAACAAAATTGCGTTTTGGCACAGCATATACCGGAATCGGAACGGAAAAAAGTCTCAATTTAAGTAACAAATCTAAAACTTTGATGTTATTTCATGTCGATAATTTAGCTTGCTTGTTAAGACTGTTATAATTTTTATATTAAAACTAGTATGTTTATAGTAAAATTACATATGACTTTTCTACATATATATATTCCCTGTGCATAATCAATACTTGACTTACACTAACAATAGTTTTCTTTTTATTATTTGTCTTAGTAGTGGATATGAAATACTTTTATTTGTGTCTGATGATAAAAATATCGTTCAACAGAATTGATAAGATATTGTAATGAAATTGAATGTAAGGAAATTATTGTATCAATTTGATCGGTTACCAATGAGTTTATATTTGACAAATTATTTGATAAAGTAATGTCAAATTTACGTCATCTCCAGAAGTAATAGTATCCTAATAAAAGCGATGGCTGAATATAATAAGTAAGTTTTGAGTGAATTGAAATATGTTGTTGAAACATAATACTGAGAACAAGTAGGGTTGTAGTAGTAGTTGGTGTTATTCATATAATTAGGTATTTTGTGAGAAATGAAAGTGCTTCAAGTAATTGTTGTGCTTACGATAAGATTTTTTTTATGATTTTAATATATATTTTTGTTAAATTTATGTTTTGAACACGAGACTAGAATATCAATTTTACATGATAAAATCACTTTTGTATAAAGGATCATAAAGGGATCACAATAGATTTAGTTATGTAAACTTTATTGTGAATCTGCTGTGAATATGAAGAGGTTACAGCAGATTTTGTTATTTAAAACTATTGTGAATGTGAAGAGGTCACAATAGATTTGGTTATGTAAGACTATTGTGAATGTGAAGAGGTCACAATAGATTTGGTTATGTAAGACTATTGTGAATGTGAAGAGGTCACAATAGATTTGGTTATGTAAGACTATTGTGAATGTGAAGAGGTCACAATAGATTTGGTTATGTAAGACTATTGTGAATGTGAAGAGGTCACAATAGATTTGGTTATGTAACACTATTGTGAATGTAAAGAGGTCACAAGAGATTTGGTTATGTAACACTATTGTGAATGTGAAGAGGTCACAATATATTTGGTTATGTAAAACTATTGTGAATATTAAGAGGTCACAAGAGATTTGGTTATGTAAGACTATTGTGAATGTAAAGAGGTCACAAGAGATTTGGTTATGTAAGACTATTGTGAATATAAAGAGGTCACAATAGATTTGGTTATGTAAAACTATTGTGAATGTGAAGAGGTCACAATAGATTTGGTTATGTAAGACTATTGTGAATGTGAAGAGGTCACAATAGATTTGGTTATGTAAGACTATTGTGAATGTGAAGAGGTCACAATAGATTTGGTTATGTAAGACTATTGTGAATGTGAAGAGGTCACAATAGATTTAGTTAGTGAGACTATTGTAAATTATTGATAAAATTGATGACTTGATATTTTAAAAGAGTACCGAGAGTTTTTTACGCCGGCTTTTTCTCTCGGCCTACACCCTGTGTCTTCTTTGCCGATGAGTAGGGATGTCTACCGAGACAAATTCATATATTCCTTAATAAATGAACATAAATAATTAGTAACGTCACAATGGATTAAATTTAACTCTCTGTAGTTATAGATGTAATTCAAAAGTTAAAGTTAAAATTTCGTTTCTAATTTGAGTTGTATGTTACAAAGCATTCTTTTTTTTGCGAGACGCAAACATTGTCAGGAAAGGCCGACTGTTAGCTTCTAATATTAATTTAATTAAATTCTAAACATTTTTATAAAACATATTCTTAAGAATCTTGCTACAAGTGCGCATGTGCAATAGTTACTCATTTGATTCGTTCGGTTGTTTACGAGTTGTTACGAATTGACTCGACCATTTTCGCGAAGTGGGATGGTCGCGTCGGAGGAGGGAGTTGTGATGATAAAAGAGGTTGTGACACATGCGCACGGGCCTTTTCTTCGTACAAGTTTGAAGTTATACAGTTCACGTAAAATCAGTGAAGTAAATTATAGTGAATTAGGTCATCATTGAAGTGTTTAATTTCCTACCCTAAGAACTAAATCAACTACCGCTAACACTTGTTAATATTTCAGTTTTCTATAAATTAAATTTTAATTTCAAAAATTCTTAAAAGGCCGGCAACACACTCGCGAACATTGAGTTCTATAAAAAATACTTATAAATAATATTCTTGTTTGTATTTAACTTCAACAAAGTCATAAAAATTCTTAATAGGCCGGCAACGCACTCGCAAAGCTGACATTGAGATTGTCCATGGACAATCTGTTCGTTTACCACCTATTCCATAAAAAAACAGTAATTGGTAATAATCTTGTTTGTATTTAAATTTTCTTAAAATTTCAATACATAAGTCATAAAAATTCTTAAAAGGCCGGCAACACACTCGCGAATACTTCGACATTAAGCGTGTACGTTAACGGGGGTATCAGTTAACATCAGAAAAGGCTCCTGCCCGTTAAAACCTGTTCTACCCCTGTTCTATAAGAAATACTAATAAATAATATTCTTGTTTGTATTTAACTTCAAATAAGTCATACAAATTCTTAATAGGCCGGCAACGCACTCGCGAATTTGACATTGAGATTGTCCACGGACAATCTGTTCGTTTACTACCTGTTCCATGAAAAACAGTAATAAGTAATAATCTTGTTAATATTTCAGTTTTCTATAAATTACAATTTTTAATTTCAAAAATTCTTAAAAGGCCTGCAACACACTCGCGAACATTGAGAGTGTGCATTAACGGCGGTATCAGTTAAAAACATATAAGGCTCGTGTCCGTTACCCCTGTTCCAAAAAAAAAACAGTAATTGGTATCTTGTTTGTATTTAAATTTTCTTAAAATTTCAATACATAAGTCATAAAAATTCTTAAAAGGCCGGCAACACACTCGCGAATACTTCGACATTAAGCGTGTACGTTAACGGGGGTATCAGTTAACATCAGAAAAGGCTCCTGCCCGCTAACACCTGTTCTATAAGAAATACTAATAAATAATATTCTTATTTGTATTTATTGTAATAAAACAACGTGACTGAGCGAGTACCGGAAAAGAACTGAACTTTATTTTCTAAAGACAAAAGTAAAGAATCTCATAGACAACATTTGATGACACTCTGGTACAATATGTCGCTAGTAGTAGGTACATCTATATTTTGCTATTTATAATACTCCCACTCAAAATATAGATACTATATAAACAAAAGAAACAATTACACTTTAACAATACCTAAAGTATTCAAATGTTTATAATGTTTTACAGCAGCGAGACTTTTTGTAAACAAATCTGCAGGCATATTTGATGTACATAGATAATTAACACTTATAATGTTTTCATTAATTAATTCTCTACAATAATGATATCTGACATCAATATGCTTCGTTTTATTATGGAATACAGGGTTTAACAACAATTTCTGTGCGCTCATACTATCATTATATAAAATGATCTTATACATACTTTTAGTAAGTTCAAATTGTAAATTTCTCAAATAAACTGCCTCTTTGCAGGCTTCTGATATGGATACATATTCAGATTCGGTACTAGAAAGTGTAATACATTTTTGCTTACTACAACTCCAAGATATAACAGACCCAGACAAAGTATAACAAATTCCTGAATATGATTTCCTATCATTAACATCACTGCACCAGTCTGCATCAACATAACCTTCAATGTTTGCATTTTTGCCCTTACTATATTTTAAACCTAAATCTTTTGTCCCTTTCAAATACCTTAAAATTCTTTTTTGCATAAACCCATTGTTGTTCAGTATTACAATTATTGAATTGACTTAAATATGACACTGCATAAGCTATATCGGGTCGTGTGAGCACAACCAAATACATTAGGCTCCCGATAAGCTGCTGATAGGGATTTTGATTACTACAATCATTTTCCTTCTTACATTTTAAGTTGACCTCCATTGGAGTATTCACAGTGTTACAATCAACCATATTGAACTTAGTCAACAATCTATCAATATATTTTTCTTGACTTAAAGTCACAGTACAATTATTATTTTGTTTATCAAATACAACTGACATGCCAAGACATTCCTTTACAATTCCCAAGTCTTTTAATACAAAAATCTTATTCAACATATCCTTAAGATTACTAGTTTCATTTCTATCATTTGAGAATACAAAGAAATCATCGACATATAATGTCACGATGGTTTTACTGCTGCCAGCAAATTTTGTATATAAACATGACTCTATTTGGGACTTAATATAACCATTAGCTAACATGCAACCATCCACTTTCTTATGCCATGCACGAGATGCCTGTTTGAGACCATATATAGCTTTGGTCAATTTTAAAACTTTATTATTTGGACAGACATAACCTAAAGGCTTTTGCATATATATTGTCTCAGACAGATCTCCATTTAAGAAAGCAGTTTTCACATCAAGATGTGTTACTTCTAAGTTGAACTGCACTGATAATGCGAATAATAACCTAAGTGTTGTATGCCGTACTACTGGAGAAAATGTTTCACTATAGTCCACACCATATTTTTGACTACACCCTTTAGCCACAAGTCTGGCTCGATAGCGGACATTATTTTCACTATGACACTTTTTTTTTAGAACCCACTTGCACTTAACTATATTGCCACTTGCAGGAATATCAACAACTTCCCATGCTTTGTTGTCTTCAAAGCTTTTCAGCTCTTCTTTCACTGCCTGTTCCCATTGCTCCTTCTCTGGTCCCCTTAGTGCTTCTTCTAATGTCAGTTCATCACTAAAATATTCATTACACTGTTCTGTGCACATATATCCAAACCTTTCTGGTTTTTGTCTCACCCGTTGTGACTTTGATGTGGTTTCTGGTTGCTGTTCTTCCTCAGATGTCATGGACTCCTCCTCTGGTACATAGGTTTCATCCATGTCATTCGTTAAAATGAATGAATCCTCTCCATCATGGTCTGACACCTCTCCCACTGAAGATGTATGTGGACTATTTTCTGCTGGTTTGTCTTCTACCACTTCCATTTCAATCATATTTTCTTGATGAGATAACTTTTCATTTATGAAGACAACATCTCGACTGGTTATAATAGCCTTTGTTGAAGGATTGTATAACCTATACCCTTTGACATCCTCAGGGTAACCAACCAGTATGCATTGTTCTGATTTCTTGTCCCACTTACGTCTTCTCTCCTTGGGTATATGTCTCATGACAGTACTACCAAAAATCCTTAAATGACTGAGGTTGGGTTTGCCTCCTGTCCACAACTTGTACGGTGTACAGTGGTTCAATCCACCTTTTACAATTCTATTTTGTAAATAGACTGCTGTGTCTATTGTCTCTGTGTGCTGAAGCCATTAGGCTTCAGCCCAAAATTCCTTGCCTAATCTTGCATCAAATAAAAGGCATCTTGCTTTCTCGATCAGAGTCCTATTCATACATTCACAAAGCCCGTTTTGCTCAGGAGTATAGGGATTGGTTCTTTGATGAATTATACCCAGTTTCTTCAAATAATTATCAAAATCTCTGTTACAGAACTCTGTGCCATTATCACTTTTTATTTTACAAGTATTTTTATTTTATTTGACGTTGAATTCTCAACTCTTGCTTTATATTCTTTAAAATATTGTAAAGTCTCATTTTTACCTTTTAAAAAATAAACATATGTCATGCTGCTGTGATCATCAACAAAAATGAGAAAGTACCTTGATCCTCCTAGCGATACATTCTCCATTGGGCCACATATATCACTGTGTACTATTTCCAATAGCTTAGTACTCCTGTTCCCTTTATTATCGAAGGGCAACCGACTTTGCTTTCCTTCACAGCACACTATACAGTTGGACTTGTTGATGTCGGCCTTCTCAGTTAATTTGACCCCCTCCACAGCATCCTGCATTTTATTCATGTTATCACTGTTGACATGTCCCAATCTACGATGCCAAACTTCTGGAGACTCTGCTGTTGCTGCCACCAAACAAGATGAAGTATTTAGTTTATAAACTCCATTTATAAGTGATGCAGTCGCTACTAGAGTGTCCTGTTTATTAAATATCTCGCATCCATCGCTTGTAAAATACACCTTGTTACCCTGCCATATCAGTTGGCTTACTGACAATAAGTTGGTAGATAATTTGGGCACACACAACACTTTTTCAACAGTTATGTTAAAGTCACATCCTTCAGTTGATGTTGTTATGTTTACTTTTCCACAACACAACACTGGGACTTTATTCTGGTTAGCAACCATGATTTCCTTGGTGAACCCAGAATAACATTCGTCGACCATCCAATCTTTATTGCTTGTCAAATGCGAACTTGACCCAGAGTCGACATACCAGTCACTCTTGTCAAATATTCTGCTAAAAAACACGGCACTGAATGCATTACTTGTTTTTGACGATTTATTTTCAGAATTCTTATAAGATTTATCTTTATAAGTGCATTGATTACGGTAGTGGCCATGTTGTTTACAATTATAACATTTGACGTGTTGTTTTTCTTTGACAGATGTCGACATTCGTTCATTCTCACCATTTTTTTTTTTTTTTTTTTAATAATTTTATGGCCTGGTAACGAGACCTTTAAGCCCATTCTCACCATCTTTCTTGTACATAGACTGTGTACTCTTTACACTCTTTGATTTTTGATTCTTGCGGAAACAAGCAAACGCATTGTTGGCATCACTGTCTTCCGGTCCAATGTCCATCAATTTCCCTTTAATGGCGTCGGTTGTGATTATCATGCCCGAATGCTCGATTGCCATTATCATGGGCATATATTTTTCAGATAATCCAGCCAACATGATAGATCCGATTCACTCATCACTTATGCCAAAACCCGTACCTTGTAATTTCTGACCAGCTTCAACAATTTGTGTTACATATGACGTCATCGAAGTGCAATTTTCTAATCGAATAGAAATTAAATTCCTCAGAAGACTTATTTTTCTTGTAAATCCCGAGTCATCGAATAACATCTTCAATTTATCCCACAATTCTTTCGATGTTGCTACATTCTTTATATGAACATAAAGAGCCGGGTCAATTGTTAGAATCAACTTCGCTTTTGTTCTCGCATCGTCTGCAGCTGCTGGAGCAACGTTGGGCTCAGGTTTGATACACCCAACCATTCCCTCTAAGACAAGGAAATTTTCTGCTGCGAAACACCATTCACTGTAATTTTCACGCCCTTGCAGTTTCGGCACACTAATGTGATAGTTCGAACTGGACGCCATTACTGATGCCTGACGCGACACAATAAATCTGCACAACTCAACACACTTAGTCCTATTCTGCCACGAATTATTATTATCGATAATGTCCTGATAATCAATAATTATACTGTCGCGAGAACTAAGTACTTTTTATGAGCCAGGAGCGGCCTGGGCCCATAACCTGTAATAAAACAACGTGACTGAGCGAGTACCGGAAAAGAACTGAACTTTATTTTCTAAATACAAAAGTAAAGAATCTCATAGACAACATTTGATGACACTCTGGTACAAGATGTCGCTAGTAGTAGGTACATCTATATTTTGCTATTTATAATATTTATCTTCAAATAAGTCATACAAATTCTTAATAGGCCGGCAACGCACTCGCGAACTTGACATTAAGATTGTCCACGGACAATCTGTTCGTTTACCACCTGTTCCAAGAAAAACAGTAATAAGTAATAATCTTTTTAATATTTCAGTTTACTATAAATTACAATTTTTAAGTTTAAAAATTCTTAAAAGGCCTGCAACACACTCGCGAACATTGCGAGTGTGCAGTAACGGCGGTATCAGTTAAGAACTGTTGTAATTCTTGTTAGGGCACGATAATTATACACACAGTATCCGTAATAAAGAAATATATTTACTGTTTAACTTGGAAGTGATATGTCTGCTTCCTACCACGATACACATTGGAATGAAACAGAAATGACCTGGAGCAGAGTGAGGTAAAGACAATTTGGCGCCTCGACAAGATGGCGGCTCGATCGCTCATTCAAATGACAGGAAAAAGTCAATACAATGATTAATTTTTGCAATATTACTCAAATAAATCAACATGCCCCCTCAAAAATTAATTCTTGTACAAATCAAATGCCTAAACAGAACTATATAACTTCCAAGCGAGTCTGGGAAAATACAAAAATAATGATCCAACATTTGTTGCTCGGATAAGGGAAAACCCAGAAAAACCTTATCAGATCATTTCATCATCTTAAATTCGATACATTATATACATTACATATAATTATCAGAACACAATGAATATAACAGAATAATTAAATTAATAACAAATAATAGCCAACTCATTAAATATTATAATTGTAAACCCATGTTTCTCCTCATTTCATGAAACGTAACCGCTGGTAATGGTTTTGTTAACGCATCTGCAGGTTGTTGACCTGTGGGAATGTATTTTAGCTTTATTACATTTTTCTCTATTTGTTCCCTAGAAAAATGTCTGTCTGTCAGTTAATTGTCTTCATATATTACAATAGGAGTGGATATATCAATATGAATACTCCTTACCAAAGATTTAAGCCATAAAGGCTTCATATAAGGCCATATACTCAGTTTCTTTGTTGTCCAGGTTATTGAACAATGTTCAAACAATTTAAATATATACCCGGTTGTACTCTTTACATCATTACCTCCCCAATCGGAGTCCACATACCCAGTTAAGATGTTATTATATTCACACCTTTTATAACATAATTTAAAATCAGTTGTGCCTTTTAAATATCTAAGCACTTTTTTGAGGCATTGCCACAATTCTTTATTATTTTAATTTGTGTACCTACTTAATATATTAACGCTAGTGCTTAAGTCAGGTCGAGTACATAGCATTATATACATTAGACAACCAATTAAATTGCGACATGGAGCAGTGTAATTTTTTCTGAGTTTAGTGCTTCATAATTGAGTTTACTATCCATAGGAGTAGTTGCAGGTTTTTGTTGCAATCCTGCATGCAAAATTTATTTAAAACTGTTTTAATATAAGCACTTTGATCTAACATTATCATATCATCGCAACGAGTTATTTTAATTCCAAGAAATAATTTAATTTCATGTAAATCTGTCATTTTAAATTTACTCATTAAATATATTTTAAAACTGTTTATTGTATTTACATTAGCACTCACTATTACCAAATCATCAACATAAAGTACCACATATATATTTTTCTGTATATCTCCTTTATTTAGTATATAAATACATCTATCTACTGATGAATTCTGAAAACCCTCCCGCCTAAGAGACTGTTCAAAAATTTCAAACCAGTATCTAGCGGCTTGCTTTAGCCCATATAATGCTTTATTTAATTTACACACATAACCATTTTTGCAAGACACCCCTTCTGGAACTTTCATATATATTTCTTCCTGTAGTACCCCATTTAGAAATGCAGTTTTTACGTCCATGTGATGTACAAGTAAATTATATTGATTAGCAAAAGCAATAATAAATCTAAAACTAGCTATTCTTGCAACAGGTGCAAAAGTCTCATTATAGTCTATGAGATATTCCTGGCTAAAAGCCCTAGCAACGAGTCGAGCTTTATAGCGTAAAGGCTTTCCGAATTCATCATTTTTTATATTAAACATCCATTTGCAATCTATAATATTTTTGTTATCTGGCCGTGGTACTAAAGTCCATGTTTTATTTAAAAATAGAGAATTTAATTGCACCTTCCCAATGAACTCTATCGTCTCGTGTTTTAATCTCTTGAAACGAATTTGGTATTTTACACAAAATTGAACTAGCACACATAAGGTTATCATCGATTTCTTTATAAGAAATAGGGGGACGACTTTAAGCCTATCACTCCTACGTGGTTCAATACAACTGGTTGTGTCCTCATTATTTACGACCACTGAAAGATCATCAGAATGTGCATTTGGTTGTTCAAATTCGACGATGTCATGGTTAGTTTTGCGAATTTTCTGAGGAACTTCATAATCATCAGATTTACAGGTATCTGATTTATATCTGTCAGTTTTTTGAGACTTTATTGACTTTGAAATGTTGTCAATGTTAACATTATCATGAGAATTTACTATATTCTCTTCAGGTCGCAACGCAGGCCTGGATTGAAGTAATTTGTCTCATCTACTATGACATCTCTGACAGTAATAAATTTTTCGCATTTAGGATTCCAAACTTTATAACCGTTTGGTTCGTATCCCACAAGAATACCTTTACATGACTTAACATCGAATTTTGTCTTATATAACTTATCATGCACATAAACTGTTGAACCAAAAAAATTTAAATATTTTATTTGTGGTTTTTTGTTATGCCACATTTACGAATTCAATCATCATGTAAGTAATTTATATATTATTTAACATTGTACATTATAGTATGAAGTTGTAATAATTTTAAGCAGCATTATTTTCTTTAGGTGACGTAATTGGTGAATAATATTGTAATTGAAAAGGATATTTCTCTTTAAATGTACAAGCTGTGTGTGATGCAGAAATAAAATATATTAATGTTGTTCCCCATGGCCTGGTGCCGCTCATGATGCAACAACTTTTGTAAACTCAGTTCTACAAGTTAATTCAAATTTATTGATAAGAAGGTAGAACTTGATAAATGTGCCAACTAAATTAACAGGTATATTTGTTTATAGCTTAATATCGTACAGGTCTACTGAGAAATCACTGGATGGTTGTTAATAGTGCTTACTCAAATATACCTTATTCATTAACACCATTTCTCTGACTGACCAGAGATATGATGAAGTACACATTAAGAATAGGAATACTATAGAGAGGTAAATATATAGTATAATTTAGAGTATTAATAATTATACTATGTCAAAAAGTTGCAAGATATGTGACCCAAATGAAACATGATGTAAGGTTAAAATATTTGTCTTTTTCGGAAAATTTGGAGTATGGAAATGTCGCTTTAACATTGTATTTATTACTAGCTTAAGTTCAAGCTATTGTTATTGCCACAGCTGTTATGCAAAATATTTGTAAGGATTATAATTTGTAGATATACCGGCAGAAGTTTTAGTTCCAACACTTGATACAGTTTCAAGTCAAGAAGTTAATGAAGGAAATCAAGACGTAACTGAAAGAACAAGCTTTATTTATTATTTTGGAAAATTAATATATTCTTCTTAATTCTAGCAGAAACAAACATGTTGTATTTAAATGTCCTTTTGTACATATAAAATACTAGTACTTATTTTTCTTAGAAGAAAGTTAGTTAAAATTTTAATAAGTTATGTCGTTAATCTACCTATAAAATTAAATTATTATTTATCATAACCATGTAATGTAATGAAATATTAGGAAAAATAAATAAAACATAACATAATATAAAATTTATTTCATTATACTCTTATATATTACTAATATGTAATCCAATGTTATAAACAAATGTTATAAATGTAAACCAATGAAAATGTTAAAACCATCAACTTCAACTTCAACGAACATTAAAAAAACAGAACTGGTACAATTGGTTCAGGCTTTGTATAGTTATGCGCTTACCTACACATTCTGCGATTCATTTTTTATATTATAGATGACACTGATGACAAAGGCACTCTTCTCGGTTGCTGGAATGAGAGATAAGTTTCATTAGGTTAGAAAATTATGGTTCCCGAAACTAAGAGCCTTCTGAAAAGCGGTCACCACGTTCGAGTAGTCCACAGGAAAACAAATATGATGCCAAACTCATTGCCGTTAATAATTTTTCCTAACGTTTTAAATATGATAGCAAACGATGGAAAGCCATTAAATAAATTGACCAGGAAACCGTGTAAGCCTTCGCCCCATCGCCAAAGTTCTTTAGTAATTTTAGTAAGATGAGGAAATTGAATTGAATCACTATACATTTCTTAACAAAAGTCAACCGATTTAATTTAATTTATAGGTTGGTCTGACGCACGATACCATTGTAAGTCCGGTAAAACTATCGATGGTTAAAATATTTACTCTCTAGACCCTTCGTGTAAAACCAGCCATATTCTGCTGCTGGACAGGCAGAGGTAGGCACGTAAGCCATCTAATTGTGCGAGATTTTGAAAAATTTGTTTATTATTATCATATTAACAGATTTAAGTTCTACATTTTATTATATACCCAAGAATTTACAAGAATTTCATTACTCTTTTCAGTATTTACAATAAATCCTTTAGCTTCAAGAAGTGTTCTAGCGTCCTGAATATTTTGTAAACATTCAGTGTAGCTGGAGGACATAAACTTAATATTTCTTGTGTTAGCTTCTAATATTAATTTAATTATTCTAAATTCTAAACATTTTTATGAAACATATTCTTAAGAATCTTGCTACAAGTGCGCATGTGCAATAGTTACTCATTTGACTCGTTCGGTTGTTTACGAGTTGTTACGAATTGACTCGACCATTTTCCCGAAGTGGGATGGTCGAGTCGGAGGAGGGAGTTGTGATTATAAAAGAGGTTGTGACACATGCGCAGGGGCCACTTTCGCTTCCGACCGCCGACCCGTGCGGATGTCTGCTCCAGTGCTCTCTCCGTGTGAGTCATCAGTGCTGTAGTGCCATCTCGCTCGCTCCGTGTGAGTCATCGCCGCTTGCCAGTGCGCACGCGCTGTCCGACCGCTGCCTTGCTGCCTGCTGCCCTCTCATTGGTCAGTCCGATCGCTGCCTTGCTGCCTGCCGCCCTCTCATTGGTCGCTTCGCTTCAATTTATGAACGCGGGTTTACCTGCGGCCCTCAGATAGCCACCTAACGGTGCCAAACGGTTATCTGTCGGTTAACGCCTTGTGCGGGAGTGTTTTTGTTGTAATTTATAGATTGTTCGAATTTGCTTTGTTCAGTCTCTGAATATAGTTTACTTTTAGGAACATCGCTGACCAAGAAAAAGGTATTTTATAACCTTTTATCCACGATAATAGAGTTGTATCACAAGTAATAAGTGAATAACATTCATTGATAAACTACCAGTGAGCGCGAGGTGGCGCGCGCGGCGCTGGACGCGACTGCCTATAGTAGGCTGTGAGCAAGCTCCTTCATCCTGGATTCCCCTTTTGCCTATGATTAAATTCTTTTTGACCTTCTTTGTCCTTTTCTGATTTTGATGCGAGCTTGTAGTCAACTAATCGCTTACTGAATAGGTACTTGTATACCTATGTTCCTTGAAGTTGTTCTTTTAGATCTTTTAAGGCTATATAGAATAAAGTTGTGTCGTGTGACTGAGTCTTGGTATTGTGTGTCACATTGGAATCCGTATCCATAAGTAATTTTAATAGGTACATATTTCTTGTTTCCGCAGACAAGAACACTGTGAGTGGCCTCTGCTAAACAAGAAGTAGCTGTAGCATTTGGTTTCATTTGAAACCTGCGTCCTATATTAATCCTGTTTGAGATTGCGGTCTTTTCCTCTGGGTTCAAATTGGGTGCATTGATTAGAATACTTAGATAAAAGTTGTAAAGTGTAAGCTTACTGCAAGATCAAACTGTATGTCTTCACCTGGAGTATTAGACTTTGATGGATCTTCTCCCGATACCTGCAGCAGTTCATTGTCTCATCCAGCGACAAGTGGTCGTTAGGGCGGCGGCCGTGCGTTACCTGTTACGCGACGCTTTTGGTTATGTACGCCTTCGTTCGAGGATACATTACAACTGGATTTACACACGTGTAGTTACAATTTCAATCAAATGAAAACTGAGGGTAGTATTAAAGTCTCAAAGCTCAATGTATAATAAAACTTCACTTACAGGTAAGTCATATTGACGATTTTGTGTTGTACTTTGCCAAAACATGGTAGGGAAAATACTCAAAATGCGGTATACCATCAAAAGAAGATTCTTCCTTATCCTTGCATAGGTTCCCTCTTCCGTCCGAGAATGGGCCTCTGAAGTAAGTAGATCGGTTAATCTTTCCAATATGGACCGTCGATATTTGAGGTTTTAGAGGGGCGGGGAGGGGGTTGACGGCTACTTCGGAGCTTTTATATATACTCTAGGGGTAGGGCAGACAAGACCATGTGGATAGTGGGGTGCTCTGATTCGGTTTTGGGTACTTTTTTGATATTAAAAAAGTACACGATAATACAGAATTAGATAATACAGAAAGTTACAAACAATGAAAAAAATATTTTCAGCTATAAATTTCATTTTAAAATCCACAACAGACCTTATGCAATCCAACTTTTTCAAAATTCCAGTAAGCAAATTTTTTTTTTTTTTTACTAATGATTTATTATTTTATAACCTGACCTGAAATAACATAAATCAAAACTTACTTTAACTCATCCGAGTAAGGATTAAGCCTTCTGCCAGATGACCTAGTAAGTCTGGGCATCGCAGCAAATTCCTCGCCAGGACTAGTCAGCCCACTAGGACCAGCAACCGGTTCGTCAAGGATCGGCGCAGAAGAGGAGGCCGTGACAAGCGGCTAATTTGAGTCCAACACTTGCACTTCACTTAACTCTTCAAACAATGGGCTTCGGAGACGCCATGGTAGTCAAACGTTGTAAGTTTATAGGAGTACGTAAAACGATTTCTACTGCAAGGGTGACAAACGATGACTGGACGCCATTAAACAAAATGAATGGCTTAAAAACAAATTTAGTGATCACCAAAAAGTATCGATACCCGAGTAGTATCGATATTTTCAATAACTTTTGTACTATCTACAAAACAAATATGGGCATTTAAACCGATGATCCATATTAGAAAGTTTAATGTCGATACCAGAGTAGTATCGATACTTTGAAAATTTTCGGAACCCTACACTAAGTGATTGACGTTTGACATCAATTATTTGTCAAATATATTTTGTAATTGCGTGTTGTTACTTACCAATTTGTGTGAAAAGTTTTAATAAATGTATCTCATGAACCGTAAGTTTGCGCAACCTAAATCTTTGCAAAACTCTTTCTTTTAGTGAGTACTATCTACAAAAAAATGGGCATTTAAATCGACGGTCCATATTGGAAAGATTATCCAAAACAGCTTCACTATTAACTATGTCTAATGAAAACTTTATTTTTAGTGTTAAAGTTTGGGCTAAATTTTGTTTTCCTAATGGTGATGGGACATCCATTGAATCATTAAAAACAGTGAATGCCCAGCATAGGATACTATGTGAAAATCATTTGAATGAATCTTCATTTACCAGCAGCGATAGGAAAAGACTTAACAAGTTAGATTAAGAGTGAATAGAGGAGGATATAGACCAATTAAAAAACAAACATTGTAGTCCATATAGAGCAAGTTATGACATCCAAGTGAGTATTTACATTCATATTCTACCTAAGTCAAATAGACAAATTTTTATAGTCATGCTTTTTTACATAGAGGTAGGCAGTACATTTCTGACACACATCTAGGTGATATATGGATGATTAAAAGTTTTCTATTTTCTCCATCCACTTATTGGATTTGTTATCTTTTTCGAATTTTTTATTCAATTATTTTTGTATATTTTCCAGGAACCATCAACTAGCAAAGGTATTTTGTAGGACTTGGACGTGAAAAAGTTCAGTGAACTTACACCTCAAAAGCAAACGCTGTCTAAGAGATGCAGAAAAAATCTATCTGAAATAGTGAGGCTCTGAAAAAAGTTTCAAGGTGATAAAAACTCCAAAAGATCTATATTAAGTGTACTAACATCAAACGAACCTAGCAATGAAATATTAAAAAGCACATTAAATAATTCATTTTCTTTACTATTACAAAGCCAACTGAAAAACTTTATAAGAAAATTAACTGGAATGAGATGGACACTGGATGATAAAGTGAACGTCTTGAGCATCTATAAGAAATCAAACTTTTGTTTTATATTATTGATTAGGTTATTTTGAAAGAAAATATTTTTTTAACTGGATTATTATACATAATTATAATTTTATAATAATACAAATAGTTTTAATCCGGTATAAAAAATTGGTTTCTTTCAATGTGTAAAAGCTATGTTAACCAAAGACAATACTAGGTTATTTTGTCAGCTCTCTCAAGGCATTATTGAACAAAATTCCAATGGTATGTGGAATCAACAGCCCAGTAATACAGACAGTAAAAGAAATCACAAAAGACCAAGATGTCAATGATAATTTATGTAAAATGGCTTTTGATGAAATGTCAATAAGAAAAAATCTGACATATAACGTAAAACTCAATGCTAAGGCCCATTACACTAGATATACAAATAAACAGAAAACTAAACATAGGTTGGTATAATAATTTAATTAATTGAACAGCGGAAAGATATTAAAACTTTTTTATGACTTATTTATCCATTGAACCATGACCATCCATTGACTTATTTATCCGCTAGTGGCCTTTGGCAATTATTTCCCTGCATCAAGTAGTTGTTAGTATTGCCTTATTGCCTAATTAAAATAACTAATAATTGATGTACCTCTGCTGTACCATATTTATTTTCTTATTGCCGCTTGACCTGTGATTGGTTAAAATTGTTTTGAGAATAAGATCATAACCTTCCATTGCAGGTACAGTAAAGTGGAGCCACATAGAGGAGTTTTATAATAAAGATCGCGAGAATCCCAACCGTGTTTGCTCCAGCTTTAACCCAGCACCACTTACAACCAGTACAGAATGGCAAACAGAAAATCAAAGAGCGCCTAGCAGATCAAATTTTAAGCCATTCGGTTGCAGTTGGAATATTTGCCAAAGTAAGTTTCAAAATTTTATTGAAAAGTACTTCCGTCCGCGATGGCCTCCTAAACTACTTAACCGATTTTAAATTAAATTGGCACACCGTGAGCGGTCTGGTCCAACTTAAGAGATAGGGTAGCTTAGATCTTTAATTATAGTCGCAATTTTATTTTATTGCAAATTATTTGTCTATAATTAATTGACAGTCACAATTATTCGAATTATTCGACTGAATTGAGTAAGTGATCAATAGATGGCACTGCTATGGTAAACCGACAAACGTGTCATATAAGCTACAATTCAATATCATGATTACCACGTGTTATTGAGGCTAAAGTATGAACTTTTTTAATTTTTGGTGTTAGCCAACCACGTGTTACTTAGACCGAAGTGTAAATCAAATTCAAATCTAAAACCACATTCTATGGCAGCTAGTAATTATATAATTTATTTTACCTTCAGATGAATGATGACAAGACGCCCCTGGAACAACTGTCGCTGGACAAGCTTTTCGACTGAACGGAGATTCGACCGACAGGAAAGAGGTATAAACACTTATTATAATAATACTTGACATCTGTAATTGTGGATGTGATCCAAACCCCACGTCGGTCCAATTAAAAACTAGCTTAGGCAATTAGTAGCAGCGTTTTTAATACGCTGAAATTATTATTCTTCGAAGACACTAAACCTAGCTGCGCAACTGAATATCCCTGTAACAGCCAGATGGAACCTCCAACCTCCCAGGGAATTTAAGTGGCATCGCCGACTCAGCTACGCCTACGTCTGGCTATGCTCTCGGGGTGTAACTCCCATGATTAAGTTAATCGTTATGAAACGAATAACTGTATGTAGAAGAGAGTGCCTACGTCTGGCTATGCTCTCGGAGTGTAACTCCCATGAATTAGTTAATCGTTATGAAACGAATAACTGTATGAAGAAGAGAGTGCCTGCGTCTGGCTATGCTCTCGGAGTGTAACTCCCATGATTTAGTTAATCGTTATGAAACGAATAACTGTATGAAGAAGAGAGTGCCTGCGTCTGGCTATGCTCTCGGAGTGTAACTCCCATGATTAAGTTAATCGTTATGAAACGAGTAACTGTATGTAGAAGAGAGTGCCTGCGTCTGGCTATGCTCTCGGAGTGTAACTCCCATGATTTAGTTAATCGTTATGAAACGAATAACTGTATGAAGAAGAGAGTGCCTGCGTCTGGCTATGCTCTCGGAGTGTAACTCCCATGATTTAGTTAATCGTTATGAAACGAATAACTGTATGAAGAAGAGAGTGCCTGCGTCTGGCTATGCTCTCGGAGTGTAACTCCCATGATTTAGTTAATCGTTATGAAACGAATAACTGTATGAAGAAGAGAGTGCCTGCGTCTGGCTATGCTCTCGGAGTGTAACTCCCATGATTAAGTTAATCGTTATGAAACGAATAACTGTATGTAGAAGAGAGTGCCTGCGTCTGGCTATGCTCTCGGAGTGTAACTCCCATGATTAAGTTAATCGTTATGAAACGAATAACTGTATGTAGAAGAGAGTGCCTGCGTCTGGCTATGCTCTCGGAGTGTAACTCCCATGATTTAGTTAATCGTTATGAAACGAATAACTGTATGTAGAAGAGAGTGCCTGCGTCTGGCTATGCTCTCGGAGTGTAACTCCCATGATTTAGTTAATCGTTATGAAACGAATAACTGTATGTAGAAGAGAGTGCCTGCGTCTGGCTATGCTCTCGGAGTGTAACTCCCATGATTTAGTTAATCGTTATGAAACGAATAACTGTATGTAGAAGAGAGTGCCTGCGTCTGGCTATGCTCTCGGAGTGTAACTCCCATGATTTAGTTAATCGTTATGAAACGAATAACTGTATGTAGAAGAGAGTGCCTGCGTCTGGCTATGCTCTCGGAGTGTAACTCCCATGATTTAGTTAATCGTTATGAAACGAATAACTGTATGAAGAAGAGAGTGCCTGCGTCTGGCTATGCTCTCGGAGTGTAACTCCCATGATTAAGTTAATCGTTATGAAACGAATAACTGTATGTAGAAGAGAGTGCCTGCGTCTGGCTATGCTCTCGGAGTGTAACTCCCATGATTAAGTTAATCGTTATGAAACGAATAACTGTATGTAGAAGAGAGTGCCTGCGTCTGGCTATGCTCTCGGAGTGTAACTCCCATGATTTAGTTAATCGTTATGAAACGAATAACTGTATGTAGAAGAGAGTGCCTGCGTCTGGCTATGCTCTCGGAGTGTAACTCCCATGATTTAGTTAATCGTTATGAAACGAATAACTGTATGTAGAAGAGAGTGCCTGCGTCTGGCTATGCTCTCGGAGTGTAACTCCCATGATTTAGTTAATCGTTATGAAACGAATAACTGTATGTAGAAGAGAGTGCCTGCGTCTGGCTATGCTCTCGGAGTGTAACTCCCATGATTTAGTTAATCGTTATGAAACGAATAACTGTATGTAGAAGAGAGTGCCTGCGTCTGGCTATGCTCTCGGAGTGTAACTCCCATGATTTAGTTAATCGTTATGAAACGAATAACTGTATGTAGAAGAGAGTGCCTGCGTCTGGCTATGCTCTCGGAGTGTAACTCCCATGATTTAGTTAATCGTTATGAAACGAATAACTGTATGTTGAAGAGAGTGCCTGCGTCTGGCTATGCTCTCGGAGTGTAACTCCCATGATTTAGTTAATCGTTATGAAACGAATAACTGTATGTAGAAGAGAGTGCCTGCGTCTGGCTATGCTCTCGGAGTGTAACTCCCATGATTTAGTTAATCGTTTTGAAACGAATAACTGTATGTTGAAGAGAGTGCCTGCGTCTGGCTATGCTCTCGGAGTGTAACTCCCATGATTTAGTTAATCGTTATGAAACGAATAACTGTATGTTGAAGAGAGTGCCTGCGTCTGGCTATGCTCTCGGAGTGTAACTCCCATGATTTAGTTAATCGTTATGAAACGAATAACTGTATGTAGAAGAGAGTGCCTGCGTCTGGCTAAGCTCTCGGAGTGTAACTCTCATGATTTAGTTAATCGTTATGAAACGAATAACTGTATGTTGAAGAGAGTGCCTGCGTCTGGCTATGCTCTCGGAGTGTAACTCCCATGATTTAGTTAATCGTTATGAAACGAATAACTGTATGTTGAAGAGAGTGCCTGCGTCTGGCTATGCTCTCGGAGTGTAACTCCCATGATTTAGTTAATCGTTATGAAACGAATAACTGTATGTTGAAGAGAGTGCCTGCGTCTGGCTATGCTCTCGGAGTGTAACTCCCATGATTTAGTTAATCGTTATGAAACGAATAACTGTATGTTGAAGAGAGTGCCTGCGTCTGGCTATGCTCTCGGAGTGTAACTCCCAGGATTTAGTTAATCGTTATGAAACGAATAACTGTATGTAGAAGAGAGTGCCTGCGTCTGGCTATGCTCTCGGAGTGTAACTCCCATGATTTAGTTAATCGTTATGAAACGAATAACTGTATGTTGAAGAGAGTGCCTGCGTCTGGCTATGCTCTCGGAGTGTAACTCCCATGATTTAGTTAATCGTTATGAAACGAAGAACTGTATGTAGAAGAGAGTGCCTGCGTCTGGCTATGCTCTCGGAGTGTAACTCCCATGATTTAGTTAATCGTTATGAAACGAATAACTGTATGTAGAAGAGAGTGCCTGCGTCTGGCTATGCTCTCGGAGTGTAACTCCCATGATTTAGTTAATCGTTATGAAACGAATAACTGTATGTTGAAGAGAGTGCCTGCGTCTGGCTATGCTCTCGGAGTGTAACTCCCATGATTTAGTTAATCGTTATGAAACGAATAACTGTATGTTGAAGAGAGTGCCTGCGTCTGGCTATGCTCTCGGAGTGTAACTCCCATGATTTAGTTAATCGTTATGAAACGAATAACTGTATGTTGAAGAGAGTGCCTGCGTCTGGCTATGCTCTCGGAGTGTAACTCCCATGATTTAGTTATTCGTTATGAAACGAATAACTGTATGTTGAAGAGAGTGCCTGCGTCTGGCTATGCTCTCGGAGTGTAACTCCCATGATTTAGTTAATCGTTATGAAACGAATAACTGTATGTTGAAGAGAGTGCCTGCGTTTGGCTATGCTCTCGGAGTGTAACTCCCATGATTTAGTTAATCGTTATGAAACGAATAACTGTATGTAGAAGAGAGTGCCTGCGTCTGGCTATGCTCTCGGAGTGTAACTCCCATGATTTAGTTAATCGTTATGAAACGAATAACTGTATGTTGAAGAGAGTGCCTGCGTCTGGCTATGCTCTCGGAGTGTAACTCCCATGATTTAGTTAATCGTTATGAAACGAATAACTGTATGTAGAAGAGAGTGCCTGCGTCTGGCTATGCTCTCGGAGTGTAACTCCCATGATTTAGTTAATCGTTATGAAACGAATAACTGTATGTTGAAGAGAGTGCCTGCGTCTGGCTATGCTCTCGGAGTGTAACTCCCATGATTTAGTTAATCGTTATGAAACGAATAACTGTATGTTGAAGAGAGTGCCTGCGTCTGGCTATGCTCTCGGAGTGTAACTCCCATGATTTAGTTAATCGTTATGAAACGAATAACTGTATGTTGAAGAGAGTGCCTGCGTCTGGCTATGCTCTCGGAGTGTAACTCCCATGATTTAGTTAATCGTTATGAAACGAATAACTGTATGTTGAAGAGAGTGCCTGCGTCTGGCTATGCTCTCGGAGTGTAACTCCCATGATTTAGTTAATCGTTATGAAACGAATAACTGTATGTTGAAGAGAGTGCCTGCGTCTGGCTATGCTCTCGGAGTGTAACTCCCATGATTTAGTTAATCGTTATGAAACGAATAACTGTATGTAGAAGAGAGTGCCTGCGTCTGGCTATGCTCTCGGAGTGTAACTCCCATGATTTAGTTAATCGTTATGAAACGAATAACTGTATGTTGAAGAGAGTGCCTGCGTCTGGCTATGCTCTCGGAGTGTAACTCCCATGATTTAGTTAATCGTTATGAAACGAATAACTGTATGTTGAAGAGAGTGCCTGCGTCTGGCTATGCTCTCGGAGTGTAACTCCCATGATTTAGTTAATCGTTATGAAACGAATAACTGTATGTAGAAGAGAGTGCCTGCGTCTGGCTATGCTCTCGGAGTGTAACTCCCATGATTTAGTTAATCGTTTTGAAACGAATAACTGTATGTTGAAGAGAGTGCCTGCGTCTGGCTATGCTCTCGGAGTGTAACTCCCATGATTTAGTTAATCGTTATGAAACGAATAACTGTATGTTGAAGAGAGTGCCTGCGTCTGGCTATGCTCTCGGAGTGTAACTCCCATGATTTAGTTAATCGTTATGAAACGAATAACTGTATGTAGAAGAGAGTGCCTGCGTCTGGCTATGCTCTCGGAGTGTAACTCTCATGATTTAGTTAATCGTTATGAAACGAATAACTGTATGTTGAAGAGAGTGCCTGCGTCTGGCTATGCTCTCGGAGTGTAACTCCCATGATTTAGTTAATCGTTATGAAACGAATAACTGTATGTTGAAGAGAGTGCCTGCGTCTGGCTATGCTCTCGGAGTGTAACTCCCATGATTTAGTTAATCGTTATGAAACGAATAACTGTATGTTGAAGAGAGTGCCTGCGTCTGGCTATGCTCTCGGAGTGTAACTCCCATGATTTAGTTAATCGTTATGAAACGAATAACTGTATGTTGAAGAGAGTGCCTGCGTCTGGCTATGCTCTCGGAGTGTAACTCCCATGATTTAGTTAATCGTTATGAAACGAATAACTGTATGTAGAAGAGAGTGCCTGCGTCTGGCTATGCTCTCGGAGTGTAACTCCCATGATTTAGTTAATCGTTATGAAACGAATAACTGTATGTTGAAGAGAGTGCCTGCGTCTGGCTATGCTCTCGGAGTGTAACTCCCATGATTTAGTTAATCGTTATGAAACGAAGAACTGTATGTAGAAGAGAGTGCCTGCGTCTGGCTATGCTCTCGGAGTGTAACTCCCATGATTTAGTTAATCGTTATGAAACGAATAACTGTATGTAGAAGAGAGTGCCTGCGTCTGGCTATGCTCTCGGAGTGTAACTCCCATGATTTAGTTAATCGTTATGAAACGAATAACTGTATGTTGAAGAGAGTGCCTGCGTCTGGCTATGCTCTCGGAGTGTAACTCCCATGATTTAGTTAATCGTTATGAAACGAATAACTGTATGTTGAAGAGAGTGCCTGCGTCTGGCTATGCTCTCGGAGTGTAACTCCCATGATTTAGTTAATCGTTATGAAACGAATAACTGTATGTTGAAGAGAGTGCCTGCGTCTGGCTATGCTCTCGGAGTGTAACTCCCATGATTTAGTTATTCGTTATGAAACGAATAACTGTATGTTGAAGAGAGTGCCTGCGTCTGGCTATGCTCTCGGAGTGTAACTCCCATGATTTAGTTAATCGTTATGAAACGAATAACTGTATGTTGAAGAGAGTGCCTGCGTTTGGCTATGCTCTCGGAGTGTAACTCCCATGATTTAGTTAATCGTTATGAAACGAATAACTGTATGTAGAAGAGAGTGCCTGCGTCTGGCTATGCTCTCGGAGTGTAACTCCCATGATTTAGTTAATCGTTATGAAACGAATAACTGTATGTTGAAGAGAGTGCCTGCGTCTGGCTATGCTCTCGGAGTGTAACTCCCATGATTTAGTTAATCGTTATGAAACGAAGAACTGTATGTAGAAGAGAGTGCCTGCGTCTGGCTATGCTCTCGGAGTGTAACTCCCATGATTTAGTTAATCGTTATGAAACGAATAACTGTATGTAGAAGAGAGTGCCTGCGTCTGGCTATGCTCTCGGAGTGTAACTCCCATGATTTAGTTAATCGTTATGAAACGAATAACTGTATGTAGAAGAGAGTGCCTGCGTCTGGCTATGCTCTCGGAGTGTAACTCCCATGATTTAGTTAATCGTTATGAAACGAATAACTGTATGTTGAAGAGAGTGCCTGCGTCTGGCTATGCTCTCGGAGTGTAACTCCCATGATTTAGTTAATCGTTATGAATCGAATAACTGTATGTTGAAGAGAGTGCCTGCGTCTGGCTATGCTCTCGGAGTGTAACTCCCATGATTTAGTTAATCGTTATGAAACGAATAACTGTATGTAGAAGAGAGTGCCTGCGTCTGGCTATGCTCTCGGAGTGTAACTCCCATGATTTAGTTCATCGTTATGAAACGAATAACTGTATGTTGAAGAGAGTGCCTGCGTCTGGCTATGCTCTCGGAGTGTAACTCCCATGATTTAGTTAATCGTTATGAAACGAATAACTGTATGTTGAAGAGAGTGCCTGCGTCTGGCTATGCTCTCGGAGTGTAACTCCCATGATTTAGTTAATCGTTATGAAACGAATAACTGTATGTAGAAGAGAGTGCCTGCGTCTGGCTATGCTCTCGGAGTGTAACTCCCATGATTTAGTTAATCGTTATGAAACGAATAACTGTATGTTGAAGAGAGTGCCTGCGTCTGGCTATGCTCTCGGAGTGTAACTCCCATGATTTAGTTAATCGTTATGAAACGAAGAACTGTATGTTGAAGAGAGTGCCTGCGTCTGGCTATGCTCTCGGAGTGTAACTCCCATGATTTAGTTAATCGTTATGAAACGAATAACTGTATGTAGAAGAGAGTGCCTGCGTCTGGCTATGCTCTCGGAGTGTAACTCCCATGATTTAGTTAATCGTTTTGAAACGAATAACTGTATGTTGAAGAGAGTGCCTGCGTCTGGCTATGCTCTCGGAGTGTAACTCCCATGATTTAGTTAATCGTTATGAAACGAATAACTGTATGTTGAAGAGAGTGCCTGCGTCTGGCTATGCTCTCGGAGTGTAACTCCCATGATTTAGTTAATCGTTATGAAACGAATAACTGTATGTAGAAGAGAGTGCCTGCGTCTGGCTATGCTCTCGGAGTGTAACTCTCATGATTTAGTTAATCGTTATGAAACGAATAACTGTATGTTGAAGAGAGTGCCTGCGTCTGGCTATGCTCTCGGAGTGTAACTCCCATGATTTAGTTAATCGTTATGAAACGAATAACTGTATGTTGAAGAGAGTGCCTGCGTCTGGCTATGCTCTCGGAGTGTAACTCCCATGATTTAGTTAATCGTTATGAAACGAATAACTGTATGTTGAAGAGAGTGCCTGCGTCTGGCTATGCTCTCGGAGTGTAACTCCCATGATTTAGTTAATCGTTATGAAACGAATAACTGTATGTTGAAGAGAGTGCCTGCGTCTGGCTATGCTCTCGGAGTGTAACTCCCATGATTTAGTTAATCGTTATGAAACGAATAACTGTATGTAGAAGAGAGTGCCTGCGTCTGGCTATGCTCTCGGAGTGTAACTCCCATGATTTAGTTAATCGTTATGAAACGAATAACTGTATGTTGAAGAGAGTGCCTGCGTCTGGCTATGCTCTCGGAGTGTAACTCCCATGATTTAGTTAATCGTTATGAAACGAAGAACTGTATGTAGAAGAGAGTGCCTGCGTCTGGCTATGCTCTCGGAGTGTAACTCCCATGATTTAGTTAATCGTTATGAAACGAATAACTGTATGTAGAAGAGAGTGCCTGCGTCTGGCTATGCTCTCGGAGTGTAACTCCCATGATTTAGTTAATCGTTATGAAACGAATAACTGTATGTTGAAGAGAGTGCCTGCGTCTGGCTATGCTCTCGGAGTGTAACTCCCATGATTTAGTTAATCGTTATGAAACGAATAACTGTATGTAGAAGAGAGTGCCTGCGTCTGGCTATGCTCTCGGAGTGTAACTCCCATGATTTAGTTAATCGTTATGAAACGAATAACTGTATGTAGAAGAGAGTGCCTGCGTCTGGCTATGCTCTCGGAGTGTAACTCCCATGATTTAGTTAATCGTTATGAAACGAATAACTGTATGTAGAAGAGAGTGCCTGCGTCTGGCTATGCTCTCGGAGTGTAACTCCCATGATTTAGTTAATCGTTATGAAACGAATAACTGTATGTAGAAGAGAGTGCCTGCGTCTGGCTATGCTCTCGGAGTGTAACTCCCATGATTTAGTTAATCGTTATGAAACGAATAACTGTATGTTGAAGAGAGTGCCTGCGTCTGGCTATGCTCTCGGAGTGTAACTCCCATGATTTAGTTAATCGTTATGAAACGAATAACTGTATGTAGAAGAGAGTGCCTGCGTCTGGCTATGCTCTCGGAGTGTAACTCCCATGATTTAGTTAATCGTTATGAAACGAATAACTGTATGTTGAAGAGAGTGCCTGCGTCTGGCTATGCTCTCGGAGTGTAACTCCCATGATTTAGTTAATCGTTATGAAACGAATAACTGTATGTTGAAGAGAGTGCCTGCGTCTGGCTATGCTCTCGGAGTGTAACTCCCATGATTTAGTTAATCGTTATGAAACGAATAACTGTATGTAGAAGAGAGTGCCTGCGTCTGGCTATGCTCTCGGAGTGTAACTCCCATGATTTAGTTAATCGTTATGAAACGAATAACTGTATGTTGAAGAGAGTGCCTGCGTCTGGCTATGCTCTCGGAGTGTAACTCCCATGATTTAGTTAATCGTTATGAAACGAATAACTGTATGTTGAAGAGAGTGCCTGCGTCTGGCTATGCTCTCGGAGTGTAACTCCCATGATTTAGTTAATCGTTATGAAACGAATACCTGTATGTTGAAGAGAGTGCCTGCGTCTGGCTATGCTCTCGGAGTGTAACTCCCATGATTTAGTTAATCGTTATGAAACGAATAACTGTATGTTGAAGAGAGTGCCTGCGTCTGGCTATGCTCTCGGAGTGTAACTCCCATGATTTAGTTAATCGTTATGAAACGAATAACTGTATGTTGAAGAGAGTGCCTGCGTCTGGCTATGCTCTCGGAGTGTAACTCCCATGATTTAGTTAATCGTTATGAAACGAATAACTGTATGTAGAAGAGAGTGCCTGCGTCTGGCTATGCTCTCGGAGTGTAACTCCCATGATTTAGTTAATCGTTATGAAACGAATAACTGTATGTTGAAGAGAGTGCCTGCGTCTGGCTATGCTCTCGGAGTGTAACTCCCATGATTTAGTTAATCGTTATGAAACGAATAACTGTATGTTGAAGAGAGTGCCTGCGTCTGGCTATGCTCTCGGAGTGTAACTCCCATGATTTAGTTAATCGTTATGAAACGAATAACTGTATGTAGAAGAGAGTGCCTGCGTCTGGCTATGCTCTCGGAGTGTAACTCCCATGATTTAGTTAATCGTTTTGAAACGAATAAATGTATGTTGAAGAGAGTGCCTGCGTCTGGCTATGCTCTCGGAGTGTAACTCCCATGATTTAGTTAATCGTTATGAAACGAATAACTGTATGTTGAAGAGAGTGCCTGCGTCTGGCTATGCTCTCGGAGTGTAACTCCCATGATTTAGTTAATCGTTATGAAACGAATAACTGTATGTAGAAGAGAGTGCCTGCGTCTGGCTATGCTCTCGGAGTGTAACTCTCATGATTTAGTTAATCGTTATGAAACGAATAACTGTATGTTGAAGAGAGTGCCTGCGTCTGGCTATGCTCTCGGAGTGTAACTCCCATGATTTAGTTAATCGTTATGAAACGAATAACTGTATGTTGAAGAGAGTGCCTGCGTCTGGCTATGCTCTCGGAGTGTAACTCCCATGATTTAGTTAATCGTTATGAAACGAATAACTGTATGTTGAAGAGAGTGCCTGCGTCTGGCTATGCTCTCGGAGTGTAACTCCCATGATTTAGTTAATCGTTATGAAACGAATAACTGTATGTTGAAGAGAGTGCCTGCGTCTGGCTATGCTCTCGGAGTGTAACTCCCATGATTTAGTTAATCGTTATGAAACGAATAACTGTATGTAGAAGAGAGTGCCTGCGTCTGGCTATGCTCTCGGAGTGTAACTCCCATGATTTAGTTAATCGTTATGAAACGAATAACTGTATGTTGAAGAGAGTGCCTGCGTCTGGCTATGCTCTCGGAGTGTAACTCCCATGATTTAGTTAATCGTTATGAAACGAATAACTGTATGTTGAAGAGAGTGCCTGCGTCTGGCTATGCTCTCGGAGTGTAACTCCCATGATTTAGTTAATCGTTATGAAACGAATAACTGTATGTTGAAGAGAGTGCCTGCGTCTGGCTATGCTCTCGGAGTGTAACTCCCATGATTTAGTTAATCGTTATGAAACGAATAACTGTATGTTGAAGAGAGTGCCTGCGTCTGGCTATGCTCTCGGAGTGTAACTCCCATGATTTAGTTAATCGTTATGAAACGAATAACTGTATGTTGAAGAGAGTGCCTGCGTCTGGCTATGCTCTCGGAGTGTAACTCCCATGATTTAGTTAATCGTTATGAAACGAATAACTGTATGTTGAAGAGAGTGCCTGCGTCTGGCTATGCTCTCGGAGTGTAACTCCCATGATTTAGTTATTCGTTATGAAACGAATAACTGTATGTTGAAGAGAGTGCCTGCGTCTGGCTATGCTCTCGGAGTGTAACTCCCATGATTTAGTTAATCGTTATGAAACGAATAACTGTATGTTGAAGAGAGTGCCTGCGTTTGGCTATGCTCTCGGAGTGTAACTCCCATGATTTAGTTAATCGTTATGAAACGAATAACTGTATGTAGAAGAGAGTGCCTGCGTCTGGCTATGCTCTCGGAGTGTAACTCCCATGATTTAGTTAATCGTTATGAAACGAATAACTGTATGTTGAAGAGAGTGCCTGCGTCTGGCTATGCTCTCGGAGTGTAACTCCCATGATTTAGTTAATCGTTATGAAACGAAGAACTGTATGTAGAAGAGAGTGCCTGCGTCTGGCTATGCTCTCGGAGTGTAACTCCCATGATTTAGTTAATCGTTATGAAACGAATAACTGTATGTAGAAGAGAGTGCCTGCGTCTGGCTATGCTCTCGGAGTGTAACTCCCATGATTTAGTTAATCGTTATGAAACGAATAACTGTATGTAGAAGAGAGTGCCTGCGTCTGGCTATGCTCTCGGAGTGTAACTCCCATGATTTAGTTAATCGTTATGAAACGAATAACTGTATGTTGAAGAGAGTGCCTGCGTCTGGCTATGCTCTCGGAGTGTAACTCCCATGATTTAGTTAATCGTTATGAAACGAATAACTGTATGTTGAAGAGAGTGCCTGCGTCTGGCTATGCTCTCGGAGTGTAACTCCCATGATTTAGTTAATCGTTATGAAACGAATAACTGTATGTAGAAGAGAGTGCCTGCGTCTGGCTATGCTCTCGGAGTGTAACTCCCATGATTTAGTTCATCGTTATGAAACGAATAACTGTATGTTGAAGAGAGTGCCTGCGTCTGGCTATGCTCTCGGAGTGTAACTCCCATGATTTAGTTAATCGTTATGAAACGAATAACTGTATGTTGAAGAGAGTGCCTGCGTCTGGCTATGCTCTCGGAGTGTAACTCCCATGATTTAGTTAATCGTTATGAAACGAATAACTGTATGTAGAAGAGAGTGCCTGCGTCTGGCTATGCTCTCGGAGTGTAACTCCCATGATTTAGTTAATCGTTATGAAACGAATAACTGTATGTTGAAGAGAGTGCCTGCGTCTGGCTATGCTCTCGGAGTGTAACTCCCATGATTTAGTTAATCGTTATGAAACGAAGAACTGTATGTTGAAGAGAGTGCCTGCGTCTGGCTATGCTCTCGGAGTGTAACTCCCATGATTTAGTTAATCGTTATGAAACGAATAACTGTATGTAGAAGAGAGTGCCTGCGTCTGGCTATGCTCTCGGAGTGTAACTCCCATGATTTAGTTAATCGTTTTGAAACGAATAACTGTATGTTGAAGAGAGTGCCTGCGTCTGGCTATGCTCTCGGAGTGTAACTCCCATGATTTAGTTAATCGTTATGAAACGAATAACTGTATGTTGAAGAGAGTGCCTGCGTCTGGCTATGCTCTCGGAGTGTAACTCCCATGATTTAGTTAATCGTTATGAAACGAATAACTGTATGTAGAAGAGAGTGCCTGCGTCTGGCTATGCTCTCGGAGTGTAACTCTCATGATTTAGTTAATCGTTATGAAACGAATAACTGTATGTTGAAGAGAGTGCCTGCGTCTGGCTATGCTCTCGGAGTGTAACTCCCATGATTTAGTTAATCGTTATGAAACGAATAACTGTATGTTGAAGAGAGTGCCTGCGTCTGGCTATGCTCTCGGAGTGTAACTCCCATGATTTAGTTAATCGTTATGAAACGAATAACTGTATGTTGAAGAGAGTGCCTGCGTCTGGCTATGCTCTCGGAGTGTAACTCCCATGATTTAGTTAATCGTTATGAAACGAATAACTGTATGTTGAAGAGAGTGCCTGCGTCTGGCTATGCTCTCGGAGTGTAACTCCCATGATTTAGTTAATCGTTATGAAACGAATAACTGTATGTAGAAGAGAGTGCCTGCGTCTGGCTATGCTCTCGGAGTGTAACTCCCATGATTTAGTTAATCGTTATGAAACGAATAACTGTATGTTGAAGAGAGTGCCTGCGTCTGGCTATGCTCTCGGAGTGTAACTCCCATGATTTAGTTAATCGTTATGAAACGAAGAACTGTATGTAGAAGAGAGTGCCTGCGTCTGGCTATGCTCTCGGAGTGTAACTCCCATGATTTAGTTAATCGTTATGAAACGAATAACTGTATGTAGAAGAGAGTGCCTGCGTCTGGCTATGCTCTCGGAGTGTAACTCCCATGATTTAGTTAATCGTTATGAAACGAATAACTGTATGTTGAAGAGAGTGCCTGCGTCTGGCTATGCTCTCGGAGTGTAACTCCCATGATTTAGTTAATCGTTATGAAACGAATAACTGTATGTTGAAGAGAGTGCCTGCGTCTGGCTATGCTCTCGGAGTGTAACTCCCATGATTTAGTTAATCGTTATGAAACGAATAACTGTATGTTGAAGAGAGTGCCTGCGTCTGGCTATGCTCTCGGAGTGTAACTCCCATGATTTAGTTATTCGTTATGAAACGAATAACTGTATGTTGAAGAGAGTGCCTGCGTCTGGCTATGCTCTCGGAGTGTAACTCCCATGATTTAGTTAATCGTTATGAAACGAATAACTGTATGTTGAAGAGAGTGCCTGCGTTTGGCTATGCTCTCGGAGTGTAACTCCCATGATTTAGTTAATCGTTATGAAACGAATAACTGTATGTAGAAGAGAGTGCCTGCGTCTGGCTATGCTCTCGGAGTGTAACTCCCATGATTTAGTTAATCGTTATGAAACGAATAACTGTATGTTGAAGAGAGTGCCTGCGTCTGGCTATGCTCTCGGAGTGTAACTCCCATGATTTAGTTAATCGTTATGAAACGAAGAACTGTATGTAGAAGAGAGTGCCTGCGTCTGGCTATGCTCTCGGAGTGTAACTCCCATGATTTAGTTAATCGTTATGAAACGAATAACTGTATGTAGAAGAGAGTGCCTGCGTCTGGCTATGCTCTCGGAGTGTAACTCCCATGATTTAGTTAATCGTTATGAAACGAATAACTGTATGTTGAAGAGAGTGCCTGCGTCTGGCTATGCTCTCGGAGTGTAACTCCCATGATTTAGTTAATCGTTATGAAACGAATAACTGTATGTTGAAGAGAGTGCCTGCGTCTGGCTATGCTCTCGGAGTGTAACTCCCATGATTTAGTTAATCGTTATGAAACGAATAACTGTATGTAGAAGAGAGTGCCTGCGTCTGGCTATGCTCTCGGAGTGTAACTCCCATGATTTAGTTAATCGTTATGAAACGAATAACTGTATGTAGAAGAGAGTGCCTGCGTCTGGCTATGCTCTCGGAGTGTAACTCCCATGATTTAGTTAATCGTTATGAAACGAATAACTGTATGTAGAAGAGAGTGCCTGCGTCTGGCTATGCTCTCGGAGTGTAACTCCCATGATTTAGTTGATCGTTATGAAACGAATAACTGTATGTTGAAGAGAGTGCCTGCGTCTGGCTATACTCTCGGAGTGTAACTCCCATGATTAAGTTAATCGTTATGAAACGAATAACTGTATGTTGAAGAGAGTGCCTGCGTCTGGCTATGCTCTCGGAGTGTAACTCCCATGATTTAGTTAATCGTTATGAAACGAATAACTGTATGTTGAAGAGAGTGCCTGCGTCTGGCTATACTCTCGGAGTGTAACTCCCATGATTAAGTTAATCGTTATGAAACGAATAACTGTATGTTGAAGAGAGTGCCTGCGTCTGGCTATGCTCTCGGAGTGTAACTCCCATGATTTAGTTAATCGTTATGAAACGAATAACTGTATGTAGAAGAGAGTGCCTGCGTCTGGCTATGCTCTCGGAGTGTAACTCCCATGATTTAGTTGATCGTTATGAAACGAATAACTGTATGTTGAAGAGAGTGCCTGCGTCTGGCTATACTCTCGGAGTGTAACTCCCATGATTAAGTTAATCGTTATGAAACGAATAACTGTATGTTGAAGAGAGTGCCTGCGTCTGGCTATGCTCTCGGAGTGTAACTCCCATGATTTAGTTAATCGTTATGAAACGAATAACTGTATGTAGAAGAGAGTGCCTGCGTCTGGCTATGCTCTCGGAGTGTAACTCCCATGATTTAGTTAATCGTTATGAAACGAATAACTGTATGTAGAAGAGAGTGCCTGCGTCTGGCTATGCTCTCGGAGTGTAACTCCCATGATTTAGTTAATCGTTATGAAACGAATAACTGTATGTAGAAGAGAGTGCCTGCGTCTGGCTATGCTCTCGGAGTGTAACTCCCATGATTTAGTTAATCGTTATGAAACGAATAACTGTATGTAGAAGAGAGTGCCTGCGTCTGGCTATGCTCTCGGAGTGTAACTCCCATGATTTAGTTAATCGTTATGAAACGAATAACTGTATGTAGAAGAGAGTGCCTGCGTCTGGCTATGCTCTCGGAGTGTAACTCCCATGATTTAGTTAATCGTTATGAAACGAATAACTGTATGTTGAAGAGAGTGCCTGCGTCTGGCTATGCTCTCGGAGTGTAACTCCCATGATTTAGTTAATCGTTATGAAACGAATAACTGTATGTAGAAGAGAGTGCCTGCGTCTGGCTATGCTCTCGGAGTGTAACTCCCATGATTTAGTTAATCGTTATGAAACGAATAACTGTATGTTGAAGAGAGTGCCTGCGTCTGGCTATGCTCTCGGAGTGTAACTCCCATGATTTAGTTAATCGTTATGAAACGAATAACTGTATGTAGAAGAGAGTGTCTGCGTCTGGCTATGCTCTCGGAGTGTAACTCCCATGATTTAGTTAATCGTTATGAAACGAATAACTGTATGTAGAAGAGAGTGCCTGCGTCTGGCTATGCTCTCGGAGTGTAACTCCCATGATTTAGTTAATCGTTATGAAACGAATAACTGTATGTAGAAGAGAGTGCCTGCGTCTGGCTATGCTCTCGGAGTGTAACTCCCATGATTTAGTTAATCGTTATGAAACGAATAACTGTATGTAGAAGAGAGTGCCTGCGTCTGGCTATGCTCTCGGAGTGTAACTCCCATGATTTAGTTAATCGTTATGAAACGAATAACTGTATGTAGAAGAGAGTGCCTGCGTCTGGCTATGCTCTCGGAGTGTAACTCCCATGATTTAGTTAATCGTTATGAAACGAATAACTGTATGTAGAAGAGAGTGCCTGCGTCTGGCTATGCTCTCGGAGTGTAACTCCCATGATTTAGTTAATCGTTATGAAACGAATAACTGTATGTAGAAGAGAGTGCCTGCGTCTGGCTATGCTCTCGGAGTGTAACTCCCATGATTTAGTTAATCGTTATGAAACGAATAACTGTGTGTTGAAGAGAGTGCCTGCGTCTGGCTATGCTCTCGGAGTGTAACTCCCATGATTTAGTTAATCGTTATGAAACGAATAACTGTATGTAGAAGAGAGTGCCTGCGTCTGGCTATGCTCTCGGAGTGTAACTCCCATGATTTAGTTAATCGTTATGAAACGAATAACTGTATGTAGAAGAGAGTGCCTGCGTCTGGCTATGCTCTCGGAGTGTAACTCCCATGATTTAGTTAATCGTTATGAAACGAATAACTGTATGTAGAAGAGAGTGCCTGCGTCTGGCTATGCTCTCGGAGTGTAACTCCCATGATTTAGTTAATCGTTATGAAACGAATAACTGTATGTAGAAGAGAGTGCCTGCGTCTGGCTATGCTCTCGGAGTGTAACTCCCATGATTTAGTTAATCGTTATGAAACGAATAACTGTATGTAGAAGAGAGTGCCTGCGTCTGGCTATGCTCTCGGAGTGTAACTCCCATGATTTAGTTAATCGTTATGAAACGAATAACTGTATGTTGAAGAGAGTGCCTGCGTCTGGCTATGCTCTCGGAGTGTAACTCCCATGATTTAGTTAATCGTTATGAAACGAATAACTGTATGTAGAAGAGAGTGCCTGCGTCTGGCTATGCTCTCGGAGTGTAACTCCCATGATTTAGTTGATCGTTATGAAACGAATAACTGTATGTTGAAGAGAGTGCCTGCGTCTGGCTATACTCTCGGAGTGTAACTCCCATGATTTAGTTAATCGTTATGAAACGAATAACTGTGTGTTGAAGAGAGTGCCTGCGTCTGGCTATGCTCTCGGAGTGTAACTCCCATGATTTAGTTAATCGTTATGAAACGAATAACTGTATGTAGAAGAGAGTGCCTGCGTCTGGCTATGCTCTCGGAGTGTAACTCCCATGATTTAGTTAATCGTTATGAAACGAATAACTGTATGTAGAAGAGAGTGCCTGCGTCTGGCTATGCTCTCGGAGTGTAACTCCCATGATTTAGTTAATCGTTATGAAACGAATAACTGTATGTAGAAGAGAGTGCCTGCGTCTGGCTATGCTCTCGGAGTGTAACTCCCATGATTTAGTTAATCGTTATGAAACGAATAACTGTATGTAGAAGAGAGTGCCTGCGTCTGGCTATGCTCTCGGAGTGTAACTCCCATGATTTAGTTAATCGTTATGAAACGAATAACTGTATGTAGAAGAGAGTGCCTGCGTCTGGCTATGCTCTCGGAGTGTAACTCCCATGATTTAGTTAATCGTTATGAAACGAATAACTGTATGTTGAAGAGAGTGCCTGCGTCTGGCTATGCTCTCGGAGTGTAACTCCCATGATTTAGTTAATCGTTATGAAACGAATAACTGTATGTAGAAGAGAGTGCCTGCGTCTGGCTATGCTCTCGGAGTGTAACTCCCATGATTTAGTTAATCGTTATGAAACGAATAACTGTATGTTGAAGAGAGTGCCTGCGTCTGGCTATGCTCTCGGAGTGTAACTCCCATGATTTAGTTAATCGTTATGAAACGAATAACTGTATGTTGAAGAGAGTGCCTGCGTCTGGCTATGCTCTCGGAGTGTAACTCCCATGATTTAGTTAATCGTTATGAAACGAATAACTGTATGTAGAAGAGAGTGCCTGCGTCTGGCTATGCTCTCGGAGTGTAACTCCCATGATTTAGTTAATCGTTATGAAACGAATAACTGTATGTAGAAGAGAGTGCCTGCGTCTGGCTATGCTCTCGGAGTGTAACTCCCATGATTTAGTTAATCGTTATGAAACGAATAACTGTATGTAGAAGAGAGTGCCTGCGTCTGGCTATGCTCTCGGAGTGTAACTCCCATGATTTAGTTAATCGTTATGAAACGAATAACTGTATGTTGAAGAGAGTGCCTGCGTCTGGCTATGCTCTCGGAGTGTAACTCCCATGATTTAGTTAATCGTTATGAAACGAATAACTGTATGTAGAAGAGAGTGCCTGCGTCTGGCTATGCTCTCGGAGTGTAACTCCCATGATTTAGTTAATCGTTATGAAACGAATAACTGTATGTTGAAGAGAGTGCCTGCGTCTGGCTATGCTCTCGGAGTGTAACTCCCATGATTTAGTTAATCGTTATGAAACGAATAACTGTATGTAGAAGAGAGTGCCTGCGTCTGGCTATGCTCTCGGAGTGTAACTCCCATGATTTAGTTATTCGTTTTGAAACGAATAACTGTATGTTGAAGAGAGTGCCTGCGTCTGGCTATGCTCTCGGAGTGTAACTCCCATGATTTAGTTAATCGTTATGAAACGAATAACTGTATGTTGAAGAGAGTGCCTGCGTCTGGCTATGCTCTCGGAGTGTAACTCCCATGATTTAGTTAATCGTTATGAAACGAATAACTGTATGTAGAAGAGAGTGCCTGCGTCTGGCTATGCTCTCGGAGTGTAACTCCCATGATTTAGTTAATCGTTATGAAACGAATAACTGTATGTAGAAGAGAGTGCCTGCGTCTGGCTATGCTCTCGGAGTGTAACTCCCATGATTTAGTTAATCGTTATGAAACGAATAACTGTATGTAGAAGAGAGTGCCTGCGTCTGGCTATGCTCTCGGAGTGTAACTCCCATGATTTAGTTGATCGTTATGAAACGAATAACTGTATGTTGAAGAGAGTGCCTGCGTCTGGCTATACTCTCGGAGTGTAACTCCCATGATTTAGTTAATCGTTATGAAACGAATAACTGTATGTTGAAGAGAGTGCCTGCGTCTGGCTATGCTCTCGGAGTGTAACTCCCATGATTTAGTTAATCGTTATGAAACGAATAACTGTATGTAGAAGAGAGTGCCTGCGTCTGGCTATGCTCTCGGAGTGTAACTCCCATGATTTAGTTAATCGTTATGAAACGAATAACTGTATGTAGAAGAGAGTGCCTGCGTCTGGCTATGCTCTCGGAGTGTAACTCCCATGATTTAGTTAATCGTTATGAAACGAATAACTGTATGTAGAAGAGAGTGCCTGCGTCTGGCTATGCTCTCGGAGTGTAACTCCCATGATTTAGTTAATCGTTATGAAACGAATAACTGTATGTAGAAGAGAGTGCCTGCGTCTGGCTATGCTCTCGGAGTGTAACTCCCATGATTTAGTTAATCGTTATGAAACGAATAACTGTATGTAGAAGAGAGTGCCTGCGTCTGGCTATGCTCTCGGAGTGTAACTCCCATGATTTAGTTAATCGTTATGAAACGAATAACTGTATGTTGAAGAGAGTGCCTGCGTCTGGCTATGCTCTCGGAGTGTAACTCCCATGATTTAGTTAATCGTTATGAAACGAATAACTGTATGTAGAAGAGAGTGCCTGCGTCTGGCTATGCTCTCGGAGTGTAACTCCCATGATTTAGTTAATCGTTATGAAACGAATAACTGTATGTTGAAGAGAGTGCCTGCGTCTGGCTAAGCTCTCGGAGTGTAACTCCCATGATTTAGTTAATCGTTATGAAACGAATAACTGTATGTAGAAGAGAGTGCCTGCGTCTGGCTATGCTCTCGGAGTGTAACTCCCATGATTTAGTTAATCGTTTTGAAACGAATAACTGTATGTTGAAGAGAGTGCCTGCGTCTGGCTATGCTCTCGGAGTGTAACTCCCATGATTTAGTTAATCGTTATGAAACGAATAACTGTATGTTGAAGAGAGTGCCTGCGTCTGGCTATGCTCTCGGAGTGTAACTCCCATGATTTAGTTAATCGTTATGAAACGAATAACTGTATGTAGAAGAGAGTGCCTGCGTCTGGCTATGCTCTCGGAGTGTAACTCTCATGATTTAGTTAATCGTTATGAAACGAATAACTGTATGTTGAAGAGAGTGCCTGCGTCTGGCTATGCTCTCGGAGTGTAACTCCCATGATTTAGTTAATCGTTATGAAACGAATAACTGTATGTTGAAGAGAGTGCCTGCGTCTGGCTATGCTCTCGGAGTGTAACTCCCATGATTTAGTTAATCGTTATGAAACGAATAACTGTATGTAGAAGAGAGTGTCTGCGTCTGGCTATGCTCTCGGAGTGTAACTCCCATGATTTAGTTAATCGTTATGAAACGAATAACTGTATGTAGAAGAGAGTGCCTGCGTCTGGCTATGCTCTCGGAGTGTAACTCCCATGATTTAGTTAATCGTTATGAAACGAATAACTGTATGTAGAAGAGAGTGCCTGCGTCTGGCTATGCTCTCGGAGTGTAACTCCCATGATTTAGTTAATCGTTATGAAACGAATAACTGTATGTAGAAGAGAGTGCCTGCGTCTGGCTATGCTCTCGGAGTGTAACTCCCATGATTTAGTTAATCGTTATGAAACGAATAACTGTATGTAGAAGAGAGTGCCTGCGTCTGGCTATGCTCTCGGAGTGTAACTCCCATGATTTAGTTAATCGTTATGAAACGAATAACTGTATGTAGAAGAGAGTGCCTGCGTCTGGCTATGCTCTCGGAGTGTAACTCCCATGATTTAGTTAATCGTTATGAAACGAATAACTGTATGTAGAAGAGAGTGCCTGCGTCTGGCTATGCTCTCGGAGTGTAACTCCCATGATTTAGTTGATCGTTATGAAACGAATAACTGTATGTTGAAGAGAGTGCCTGCGTCTGGTTATACTCTCGGAGTGTAACTCCCATGATTTAGTTAATCGTTATGAAACGAATAACTGTATGTTGAAGAGAGTGCCTGCGTCTGGCTATGCTCTCGGAGTGTAACTCCCATGATTTAGTTAATCGTTATGAAACGAATAACTGTATGTAGAAGAGAGTGCCTGCGTCTGGCTATGCTCTCGGAGTGTAACTCCCATGATTTAGTTAATCGTTATGAAACGAATAACTGTATGTAGAAGAGAGTGCCTGCGTCTGGCTATGCTCTCGGAGTGTAACTCCCATGATTTAGTTAATCGTTATGAAACGAATAACTGTATGTAGAAGAGAGTGCCTGCGTCTGGCTATGCTCTCGGAGTGTAACTCCCATGATTTAGTTAATCGTTATGAAACGAATAACTGTATGTAGAAGAGAGTGCCTGCGTCTGGCTATGCTCTCGGAGTGTAACTCCCATGATTTAGTTAATCGTTATGAAACGAATAACTGTATGTTGAAGAGAGTGCCTGCGTCTGGCTATGCTCTCGGAGTGTAACTCCCATGATTTAGTTAATCGTTATGAAACGAATAACTGTATGTAGAAGAGAGTGCCTGCGTCTGGCTATGCTCTCGGAGTGTAACTCCCATGATTTAGTTAATCGTTATGAAACGAATAACTGTATGTTGAAGAGAGTGCCTGCGTCTGGCTATGCTCTCGGAGTGTAACTCCCATGATTTAGTTAATCGTTATGAAACGAATAACTGTATGTAGAAGAGAGTGCCTGCGTCTGGCTATGCTCTCGGAGTGTAACTCCCATGATTTAGTTAATCGTTTTGAAACGAATAACTGTATGTTGAAGAGAGTGCCTGCGTCTGGCTATGCTCTCGGAGTGTAACTCCCATGATTTAGTTAATCGTTATGAAACGAATAACTGTATGTTGAAGAGAGTGCCTGCGTCTGGCTATGCTCTCGGAGTGTAACTCCCATGATTTAGTTAATCGTTATGAAACGAATAACTGTATGTAGAAGAGAGTGCCTGCGTCTGGCTATGCTCTCGGAGTGTAACTCCCATGATTTAGTTAATCGTTATGAAACGAATAACTGTATGTAGAAGAGAGTGCCTGCGTCTGGCTATGCTCTCGGAGTGTAACTCCCATGATTTAGTTAATCGTTATGAAACGAATAACTGTATGTAGAAGAGAGTGCCTGCGTCTGGCTATGCTCTCGGAGTGTAACTCCCATGATTTAGTTGATCGTTATGAAACGAATAACTGTATGTTGAAGAGAGTGCCTGCGTCTGGCTATACTCTCGGAGTGTAACTCCCATGATTTAGTTAATCGTTATGAAACGAATAACTGTATGTTGAAGAGAGTGCCTGCGTCTGGCTATGCTCTCGGAGTGTAACTCCCATGATTTAGTTAATCGTTATGAAACGAATAACTGTATGTAGAAGAGAGTGCCTGCGTCTGGCTATGCTCTCGGAGTGTAACTACCATGATTTAGTTAATCGTTATGAAACGAATAACTGTATGTAGAAGAGAGTGCCTGCGTCTGGCTATGCTCTCGGAGTGTAACTCCCATGATTTAGTTAATCGTTATGAAACGAATAACTGTATGTAGAAGAGAGTGCCTGCGTCTGGCTATGCTCTCGGAGTGTAACTCCCATGATTTAGTTAATCGTTATGAAACGAATAACTGTATGTAGAAGAGAGTGCCTGCGTCTGGCTATGCTCTCGGAGTGTAACTCCCATGATTTAGTTAATCGTTATGAAACGAATAACTGTATGTAGAAGAGAGTGCCTGCGTCTGGCTATGCTCTCGGAGTGTAACTCCCATGATTTAGTTAATCGTTATGAAACGAATAACTGTATGTTGAAGAGAGTGCCTGCGTCTGGCTATGCTCTCGGAGTGTAACTCCCATGATTTAGTTAATCGTTATGAAACGAATAACTGTATGTAGAAGAGAGTGCCTGCGTCTGGCTATGCTCTCGGAGTGTAACTCCCATGATTTAGTTAATCGTTATGAAACGAATAACTGTATGTTGAAGAGAGTGCCTGCGTCTGGCTAAGCTCTCGGAGTGTAACTCCCATGATTTAGTTAATCGTTATGAAACGAATAACTGTATGTAGAAGAGAGTGCCTGCGTCTGGCTATGCTCTCGGAGTGTAACTCCCATGATTTAGTTAATCGTTTTGAAACGAATAACTGTATGTTGAAGAGAGTGCCTGCGTCTGGCTATGCTCTCGGAGTGTAACTCCCATGATTTAGTTAATCGTTATGAAACGAATAACTGTATGTTGAAGAGAGTGCCTGCGTCTGGCTATGCTCTCGGAGTGTAACTCCCATGATTTAGTTAATCGTTATGAAACGAATAACTGTATGTAGAAGAGAGTGCCTGCGTCTGGCTATGCTCTCGGAGTGTAACTCTCATGATTTAGTTAATCGTTATGAAACGAATAACTGTATGTTGAAGAGAGTGCCTGCGTCTGGCTATGCTCTCGGAGTGTAACTCCCATGATTTAGTTAATCGTTATGAAACGAATAACTGTATGTTGAAGAGAGTGCCTGCGTCTGGCTATGCTCTCGGAGTGTAACTCCCATGATTTAGTTAATCGTTATGAAACGAATAACTGTATGTAGAAGAGAGTGTCTGCGTCTGGCTATGCTCTCGGAGTGTAACTCCCATGATTTAGTTAATCGTTATGAAACGAATAACTGTATGTAGAAGAGAGTGCCTGCGTCTGGCTATGCTCTCGGAGTGTAACTCCCATGATTTAGTTAATCGTTATGAAACGAATAACTGTATGTAGAAGAGAGTGCCTGCGTCTGGCTATGCTCTCGGAGTGTAACTCCCATGATTTAGTTAATCGTTATGAAACGAATAACTGTATGTAGAAGAGAGTGCCTGCGTCTGGCTATGCTCTCGGAGTGTAACTCCCATGATTTAGTTAATCGTTATGAAACGAATAACTGTATGTAGAAGAGAGTGCCTGCGTCTGGCTATGCTCTCGGAGTGTAACTCCCATGATTTAGTTAATCGTTATGAAACGAATAACTGTATGTAGAAGAGAGTGCCTGCGTCTGGCTATGCTCTCGGAGTGTAACTCCCATGATTTAGTTAATCGTTATGAAACGAATAACTGTATGTAGAAGAGAGTGCCTGCGTCTGGCTATGCTCTCGGAGTGTAACTCCCATGATTTAGTTAATCGTTATGAAACGAATAACTGTGTGTTGAAGAGAGTGCCTGCGTCTGGCTATGCTCTCGGTGTGTAACTCCCATGATTTAGTTAATCGTTATGAAACGAATAACTGTATGTAGAAGAGAGTGCCTGCGTCTGGCTATGCTCTCGGAGTGTAACTCCCATGATTTAGTTAATCGTTATGAAACGAATAACTGTATGTAGAAGAGAGTGCCTGCGTCTGGCTATGCTCTCGGAGTGTAACTCCCATGATTTAGTTAATCGTTATGAAACGAATAACTGTATGTAGAAGAGAGTGCCTGCGTCTGGCTATGCTCTCGGAGTGTAACTCCCATGATTTAGTTAATCGTTATGAAACGAATAACTGTATGTAGAAGAGAGTGCCTGCGTCTGGCTATGCTCTCGGAGTGTAACTCCCATGATTTAGTTAATCGTTATGAAACGAATAACTGTATGTAGAAGAGAGTGCCTGCGTCTGGCTATGCTCTCGGAGTGTAACTCCCATGATTTAGTTAATCGTTATGAAACGAATAACTGTATGTTGAAGAGAGTGCCTGCGTCTGGCTATGCTCTCGGAGTGTAACTCCCATGATTTAGTTAATCGTTATGAAACGAATAACTGTATGTAGAAGAGAGTGCCTGCGTCTGGCTATGCTCTCGGAGTGTAACTCCCATGATTTAGTTGATCGTTATGAAACGAATAACTGTATGTTGAAGAGAGTGCCTGCGTCTGGCTATACTCTCGGAGTGTAACTCCCATGATTTAGTTAATCGTTATGAAACGAATAACTGTGTGTTGAAGAGAGTGCCTGCGTCTGGCTATGCTCTCGGAGTGTAACTCCCATGATTTAGTTAATCGTTATGAAACGAATAACTGTATGTAGAAGAGAGTGCCTGCGTCTGGCTATGCTCTCGGAGTGTAACTCCCATGATTTAGTTAATCGTTATGAAACGAATAACTGTATGTAGAAGAGAGTGCCTGCGTCTGGCTATGCTCTCGGAGTGTAACTCTCATGATTTAGTTAATCGTTATGAAACGAATAACTGTATGTTGAAGAGAGTGCCTGCGTCTGGCTATGCTCTCGGAGTGTAACTCCCATGATTTAGTTAATCGTTATGAAACGAATAACTGTATGTTGAAGAGAGTGCCTGCGTCTGGCTATGCTCTCGGAGTGTAACTCCCATGATTTAGTTAATCGTTATGAAACGAATAACTGTATGTAGAAGAGAGTGTCTGCGTCTGGCTATGCTCTCGGAGTGTAACTCCCATGATTTAGTTAATCGTTATGAAACGAATAACTGTATGTAGAAGAGAGTGCCTGCGTCTGGCTATGCTCTCGGAGTGTAACTCCCATGATTTAGTTAATCGTTATGAAACGAATAACTGTGTGTTGAAGAGAGTGCCTGCGTCTGGCTATGCTCTCGGAGTGTAACTCCCATGATTTAGTTAATCGTTATGAAACGAATAACTGTATGTTGAAGAGAGTGCCTACGTCTGGCTATGTATGCTCTCTGAGTGTAACTCCCATGATTTAGTTAATCGTTATGAAACGAATAACTGTATGTAGAAGAGAGTGCCTACGTCTGGCTATGCTCTCGGAGTGTAACTCCCATGATTTAGTTAATCGTTATGAAACGAATAACTGTATGTAGAAGAGAGTGCCTGCGTCTGGCTATGCTCTCGGAGTGTAACTCCCATGATTTAGTTAATCGTTATGAAACGAATAACTGTATGTAGAAGAGAGTGCCTGCGTCTGGCTATGCTCTCGGAGTGTAACTCCCATGATTTAGTTAATCGTTATGAAACGAATAACTGTGTGTTGAAGAGAGTGCCTGCGTCTGGCTATGCTCTCGGTGTGTAACTCCCATGATTTAGTTAATCGTTATGAAACGAATAACTGTATGTAGAAGAGAGTGCCTGCGTCTGGCTATGCTCTCGGAGTGTAACTCCCATGATTTAGTTAATCGTTATGAAACGAATAACTGTATGTAGAAGAGAGTGCCTGCGTCTGGCTATGCTCTCGGAGTGTAACTCCCATGATTTAGTTAATCGTTATGAAACGAATAACTGTATGTAGAAGAGAGTGCCTGCGTCTGGCTATGCTCTCGGAGTGTAACTCCCATGATTTAGTTAATCGTTATGAAACGAATAACTGTATGTAGAAGAGAGTGCCTGCGTCTGGCTATGCTCTCGGAGTGTAACTCCCATGATTTAGTTAATCGTTATGAAACGAATAACTGTATGTAGAAGAGAGTGCCTGCGTCTGGCTATGCTCTCGGAGTGTAACTCCCATGATTTAGTTAATCGTTATGAAACGAATAACTGTATGTTGAAGAGAGTGCCTGCGTCTGGCTATGCTCTCGGAGTGTAACTCCCATGATTTAGTTAATCGTTATGAAACGAATAACTGTATGTAGAAGAGAGTGCCTGCGTCTGGCTATGCTCTCGGAGTGTAACTCCCATGATTTAGTTGATCGTTATGAAACGAATAACTGTATGTTGAAGAGAGTGCCTGCGTCTGGCTATGCTCTCGGAGTGTAACTCCCATGATTTAGTTAATCGTTATGAAACGAATAACTGTGTGTTGAAGAGAGTGCCTGCGTCTGGCTATGCTCTCGGAGTGTAACTCCCATGATTTAGTTAATCGTTATGAAACGAATAACTGTATGTAGAAGAGAGTGCCTGCGTCTGGCTATGCTCTCGGAGTGTAACTCCCATGATTTAGTTAATCGTTATGAAACGAATAACTGTATGTAGAAGAGAGTGCCTGCGTCTGGCTATGCTCTCGGAGTGTAACTCCCATGATTTAGTTAATCGTTATGAAACGAATAACTGTATGTAGAAGAGAGTGCCTGCGTCTGGCTATGCTCTCGGAGTGTAACTCCCATGATTTAGTTAATCGTTATGAAACGAATAACTGTATGTAGAAGAGAGTGCCTGCGTCTGGCTATGCTCTCGGAGTGTAACTCCCATGATTTAGTTAATCGTTATGAAACGAATAACTGTATGTAGAAGAGAGTGCCTGCGTCTGGCTATGCTCTCGGAGTGTAACTCCCATGATTTAGTTAATCGTTATGAAACGAATAACTGTATGTTGAAGAGAGTGCCTGCGTCTGGCTATGCTCTCGGAGTGTAACTCCCATGATTTAGTTAATCGTTATGAAACGAATAACTGTATGTAGAAGAGAGTGCCTGCGTCTGGCTATGCTCTCGGAGTGTAACTCCCATGATTTAGTTAATCGTTATGAAACGAATAACTGTATGTTGAAGAGAGTGCCTGCGTCTGGCTATGCTCTCGGAGTGTAACTCCCATGATTTAGTTAATCGTTATGAAACGAATAACTGTATGTTGAAGAGAGTGCCTGCGTCTGGCTATGCTCTCGGAGTGTAACTCCCATGATTTAGTTAATCGTTATGAAACGAATAACTGTATGTAGAAGAGAGTGCCTGCGTCTGGCTATGCTCTCGGAGTGTAACTCCCATGATTTAGTTAATCGTTATGAAACGAATAACTGTATGTTGAAGAGAGTGCCTGCGTCTGGCTATGCTCTCGGAGTGTAACTCCCATGATTTAGTTAATCGTTATGAAACGAATAACTGTATGTTGAAGAGAGTGCCTGCGTCTGGCTATGCTCTCGGAGTGTAACTCCCATGATTTAGTTAATCGTTATGAAACGAATAACTGTATGTAGAAGAGAGTGCCTGCGTCTGGCTATGCTCTCGGAGTGTAACTCCCATGATTTAGTTAATCGTTATGAAACGAATAACTGTATGTTGAAGAGAGTGCCTGCGTCCGGCTATGCTCTCGGAGTGTAACTCCCATGATTTAGTTAATCGTTATGAAACGAATAACTGTATGTTGAAGAGAGTGCCTGCGTCTGGCTATGCTCTCGGAGTGTAACTCCCATGATTTAGTTAATCGTTATGAAACGAATAACTGTATGTTGAAGAGAGTGCCTGCGTCTGGCTATGCTCTCGGAGTGTAACTCCCATGATTTAGTTAATCGTTATGAAACGAATAACTGTATGTAGAAGAGAGTGCCTGCGTCTGGCTATGCTCTCGGAGTGTAACTCCCATGATTTAGTTAATCGTTATGAAACGAATAACTGTATGTTGAAGAGAGTGCCTGCGTCTGGCTATGCTCTCGGAGTGTAACTCCCATGATTTAGTTAATCGTTATGAAACGAATAACTGTATGTTGAAGAGAGTGCCTGCGTCTGGCTATGCTCTCGGAGTGTAACTCCCATGATTTAGTTAATCGTTATGAAACGAATAACTGTATGTAGAAGAGAGTGCCTGCGTCTGGCTATGCTCTCGGAGTGTAACTCCCATGATTTAGTTAATCGTTATGAAACGAATAACTGTATGTTGAAGAGAGTGCCTGCGTCTGGCTATGCTCTCGGAGTGTAACTCCCATGATTTAGTTAATCGTTATGAAACGAATAACTGTATGTTGAAGAGAGTGCCTGCGTCTGGCTATGCTCTCGGAGTGTAACTCCCATGATTTAGTTAATCGTTATGAAACGAATAACTGTATGTAGAAGAGAGTGCCTGCGTCTGGCTATGCTCTCGGAGTGTAACTCCCATGATTTAGTTAATCGTTATGAAACGAATAACTGTATGTTGAAGAGAGTGCCAGCGTCTGGCTATGCTCTCGGAGTGTAACTCCCATGATTAAGGTAATCGTTATGAAACGAATAACTGTATGTAGAAGAGAGTGCCTGCGTCTGGCTATGCTCTCGGAGTGTAACTCCCATGATTTAGTTAATCGTTATGAAACGAATAACTGTATGTAGAAGAGAGTGCCTGCGTCTGGCTATGCTCTCGGAGTGTAACTCCCATGATTTAGTTAATCGTTATGAAACGAATAACTGTATGTAGAAGAGAGTGCCTGCGTCTGGCTATGCTCTCGGAGTGTAACTCCCATGATTTAGTTAATCGTTATGAAACGAATAACTGTATGTAGAAGAGAGTGCCTACGTCTGGCTATGTATGCTCTCGGAGTGTAACTCCCATGATTTAGTTAATCGTTATGAAACGAATAACTGTATGTAGAAGAGAGTGCCTGCGTCTGGCTATGCTCTCGGAGTGTAACTCCCATGATTTAGTTAATCGTTATGAAACGAATAACTGTATGTAGAAGAGAGTGCCTGCGTCTGGCTATGCTCTCGGAGTGTAACTCCCATGATTAAGTTAATCGTTATGAAACGAATAACTGTATGTAGAAGAGAGTGCCTACGTCTGGCTATGTATGCTCTCGGAGTGTAACTCCCATGATTTAGTTAATCGTTATGAAACGAATAACTGTATGTTGAAGAGAGTGCCTACGTCTGGCTATGTATGCTCTCTGAGTGTAACTCCCATGATTTAGTTAATCGTTATGAAACGAATAACTGTATGTAGAAGAGAGTGCCTACGTCTGGCTATGCTCTCGGAGTGTAACTCCCATGATTTAGTTAATCGTTATGAAACGAATAACTGTATGTAGAAGAGAGTGCCTGCGTCTGGCTATGCTCTCGGAGTGTAACTCCCATGATTTAGTTAATCGTTATGAAACGAATAACTGTATGTAGAAGAGAGTGCCTGCGTCTGGCTATGCTCTCGGAGTGTAACTCCCATGATTTAGTTAATCGTTATGAAACGAATAACTGTATGTAGAAGAGAGTGCCTGCGTCTGGCTATGCTCTCGGAGTGTAACTCCCATGATTTAGTTAATCGTTATGAAACGAATAACTGTATGTAGAAGAGAGTGCCTGCGTCTGGCTATGCTCTCGGAGTGTAACTCCCATGATTTAGTTAATCGTTATGAAACGAATAACTGTGTGTTGAAGAGAGTGCCTGCGTCTGGCTATGCTCTCGGAGTGTAACTCCCATGATTTAGTTAATCGTTATGAAACGAATAACTGTATGTTGAAGAGAGTGCCTACGTCTGGCTATGTATGCTCTCTGAGTGTAACTCCCATGATTTAGTTAATCGTTATGAAACGAATAACTGTATGTAGAAGAGAGTGCCTACGTCTGGCTATGCTCTCGGAGTGTAACTCCCATGATTTAGTTAATCGTTATGAAACGAATAACTGTATGTAGAAGAGAGTGCCTGCGTCTGGCTATGCTCTCGGAGTGTAACTCCCATGATTTAGTTAATCGTTATGAAACGAATAACTGTATGTAGAAGAGAGTGCCTGCGTCTGGCTATGCTCTCGGAGTGTAACTCCCATGATTTAGTTAATCGTTATGAAACGAATAACTGTGTGTTGAAGAGAGTGCCTGCGTCTGGCTATGCTCTCGGAGTGTAACTCCCATGATTTAGTTAATCGTTATGAAACGAATAACTGTATGTAGAAGAGAGTGCCTGCGTCTGGCTATGCTCTCGGAGTGTAACTCCCATGATTTAGTTAATCGTTATGAAACGAATAACTGTATGTAGAAGAGAGTGCCTGCGTCTGGCTATGCTCTCGGAGTGTAACTCCCATGATTTAGTTAATCGTTATGAAACGAATAACTGTATGTAGAAGAGAGTGCCTGCGTCTGGCTATGCTCTCGGAGTGTAACTCCCATGATTTAGTTAATCGTTATGAAACGAATAACTGTATGTAGAAGAGAGTGCCTGCGTCTGGCTATGCTCTCGGAGTGTAACTCCCATGATTTAGTTAATCGTTATGAAACGAATAACTGTATGTAGAAGAGAGTGCCTACGTCTGGCTATGTATGCTCTCGGAGTGTAACTCCCATGATTTAGTTAATCGTTATGAAACGAATAACTGTATGTAGAAGAGAGTGCCTGCGTCTGGCTATGCTCTCGGAGTGTAACTCCCATGATTTAGTTAATCGTTATGAAACGAATAACTGTATGTAGAAGAGAGTGCCTGCGTCTGGCTATGCTCTCGGAGTGTAACTCCCATGATTTAGTTAATCGTTATGAAACGAATAACTGTATGTAGAAGAGAGTGCCTGCGTCTGGCTATGCTCTCGGAGTGTAACTCCCATGATTTAGTTAATCGTTATGAAACGAGTAACTGTATGTAGAAGAGAGTGCCTGCGTCTGGCTATGCTCTCGGAGTGTAACTCCCATGATTTAGTTAATCGTTATGAAACGAATAACTGTATGTAGAAGAGAGTGCCTGCGTCTGGCTATGCTCTCGGAGTGTAACTCCCATGATTTAGTTAATCGTTATGAAACGAATAACTGTATGTAGAAGAGAGTGCCTGCGTCTGGCTATGCTCTCGGAGTGTAACTCCCATGATTTAGTTAATCGTTATGAAACGAATAACTGTATGTTGAAGAGAGTGCCTGCGTCTGGCTATGCTCTCGGAGTGTAACTCCCATGATTTAGTTAATCGTTATGAAACGAATAACTGTATGTTGAAGAGAGTGCCTGCGTCTGGCTATGCTCTCGGAGTGTAACTCCCATGATTTAGTTAATCGTTATGAAACGAATAACTGTATGTTGAAGAGAGTGCCTGCGTCTGGCTATGCTCTCGGAGTGTAACTCCCATGATTTAGTTAATCGTTATGAAACGAATAACTGTATGTTGAAGAGAGTGCCTGCGTCTGGCTATGCTCTCGGAGTGTAACTCCCATGATTTAGTTAATCGTTATGAAACGAATAACTGTATGTAGAAGAGAGTGCCTGCGTCTGGCTATGTATGCTCTCGGAGTGTAACTCCCATGATTTAGTTAATCGTTATGAAACGAATAACTGTATGTAGAAGAGAGTGCCTGCGTCTGGCTATGCTCTCGGAGTGTAACTCCCATGATTTAGTTAATCGTTATGAAACGAATAACTGTATGTAGAAGAGAGTGCCTGCGTCTGGCTATGCTCTCGGAGTGTAACTCCCATGATTTAGTTAATCGTTATGAAACGAATAACTGTATGTAGAAGAGAGTGCCTGCGTCTGGCTATGCTCTCGGAGTGTAACTCCCATGATTTAGTTAATCGTTATGAAACGAGTAACTGTATGTAGAAGAGAGTGCCTGCGTCTGGCTATGCTCTCGGAGTGTAACTCCCATGATTTAGTTAATCGTTATGAAACGAATAACTGTATGTAGAAGAGAGTGCCTGCGTCTGGCTATGCTCTCGGAGTGTAACTCCCATGATTTAGTTAATCGTTATGAAACGAATAACTGTATGTAGAAGAGAGTGCCTGCGTCTGGCTATGCTCTCGGAGTGTAACTCCCATGATTTAGTTAATCGTTATGAAACGAATAACTGTATGTTGAAGAGAGTGCCTGCGTCTGGCTATGCTCTCGGAGTGTAACTCCCATGATTTAGTTAATCGTTATGAAACGAATAACTGTATGTTGAAGAGAGTGCCTGCGTCTGGCTATGCTCTCGGAGTGTAACTCCCATGATTTAGTTAATCGTTATGAAACGAATAACTGTATGTAGAAGAGAGTGCCTGCGTCTGGCTATGCTCTCGGAGTGTAACTCCCATGATTTAGTTAATCGTTATGAAACGAATAACTGTATGTAGAAGAGAGTGCCTGCGTCTGGCTATGCTCTCGGAGTGTAACTCCCATGATTTAGTTAATCGTTATGAAACGAATAACTGTATGTAGAAGAGAGTGCCTGCGTCTGGCTATGCTCTCGGAGTGTAACTCCCATGATTTAGTTAATCGTTATGAAACGAATAACTGTATGTAGAAGAGAGTGCCTGCGTCTGGCTATGCTCTCGGAGTGGAACTCCCATGATTAAGTTAATCGTTATGAAACGAATAACTGTATGTAGAAGAGAGTGCCTACGTCTGGCTATGTATGCTCTCGGAGTGTAACTCCCATGATTTAGTTAATCGTTATGAAACGAATAACTGTATGTAGAAGAGAGTGCCTGCGTCTGGCTATGCTCTCGGAGTGTAACTCCCATGATTTAGTTAATCGTTATGAAACGAATAACTGTATGTTGAAGAGAGTGCCTGCGTCTGGCTATGCTCTCGGAGTGTAACTCCCATGATTTAGTTAATCGTTATGAAACGAATAACTGTATGTAGAAGAGAGTGCCTGCGTCTGGCTATGCTCTCGGAGTGTAACTCCCATGATTTAGTTAATCGTTATGAAACGAATAACTGTATGTTGAAGAGAGTGCCTGCGTCTGGCTATGCTCTCGGAGTGTAACTCCCATGATTTAGTTAATCGTTATGAAACGAATAACTGTATGTTGAAGAGAGTGCCTGCGTCTGGCTATGCTCTCGGAGTGTAACTCCCATGATTTAGTTAATCGTTATGAAACGAATAACTGTATGTAGAAGAGAGTGCCTGCGTCTGGCTATGCTCTCGGAGTGTAACTCCCATGATTTAGTTAATCGTTATGAAACGAATAACTGTATGTTGAAGAGAGTGCCTGCGTCTGGCTATGCTCTCGGAGTGTAACTCCCATGATTTAGTTAATCGTTATGAAACGAATAACTGTATGTTGAAGAGAGTGCCTGCGTCTGGCTATGCTCTCGGAGTGTAACTCCCATGATTAAGTTAATTGTTATGAAACGAATAACTGTATGTTGAAGAGAGTGCCTGCGTCTGGCTATGCTCTCGGAGTGTAACTCCCATGATTTAGTTAATCGTTATGAAACGAATAACTGTATGTTGAAGAGAGTGCCTGCGTCTGGCTATGCTCTCGGAGTGTAACTCCCATGATTTAGTTAATCGTTATGAAACGAATAACTGTATGTTGAAGAGAGTGCCTGCGTCTGGCTATGCTCTCGGAGTGTAACTACCATGATTTAGTTAATCGTTATGAAACGAATAACTGTATGTTGAAGAGAGTGCCTGCGTCTGGCTATGCTCTCGGAGTGTAACTCCCATGATTTAGTTAATCGTTATGAAACGAATAACTGTATGTTGAAGAGAGTGCCTGCGTCTGGCTATGCTCTCGGAGTGTAACTCCCATGATTTAGTTAATCGTTATGAAACGAATAACTGTATGTTGAAGAGAGTGCCTGCGTCTGGCTATGCTCTCGGAGTGTAACTCCCATGATTTAGTTAATCGTTATGAAACGAATAACTGTATGTAGAAGAGAGTGCCTGCGTCTGGCTATGCTCTCGGAGTGTAACTCCCATGATTTAGTTAATCGTTATGAAACGAATAACTGTATGTTGAAGAGAGTGCCTGCGTCTGGCTATGCTCTCGGAGTGTAACTCCCATGATTTAGTTAATCGTTATGAAACGAGTAACTGTATGTAGAAGAGAGTGCCTGCGTCTGGCTATGCTCTCGGAGTGTAACTCCCATGATTTAGTTAATCGTTATGAAACGAATAACTGTATGTTGAAGAGAGTGCCTGCGTCTGGCTATGCTCTCGGAGTGTAACTCCCATGATTTAGTTAATCGTTATGAAACGAATAACTGTATGTTGAAGAGAGTGCCTGCGTCTGGCTATGCTCTCGGAGTGTAACTCCCATGATTTAGTTAATCGTTATGAAACGAATAACTGTATGTAGAAGAGAGTGCCTGCGTCTGGCTATGCTCTCGGAGTGTAACTCCCATGATTTAGTTAATCGTTATGAAACGAATAACTGTATGTAGAAGAGAGTGCCTGCGTCTGGCTATGCTCTCGGAGTGTAACTCCCATGATTAAGTTAATCGTTATGAAACGAATAACTGTATGTAGAAGAGAGTGCCTGCGTCTGGCTATGCTCTCGGAGTGTAACTCCCATGATTTAGTTAATCGTTATGAAACGAATAACTGTATGTAGAAGAGAGTGCCTGCGTCTGGCTATGCTCTCGGAGTGTAACTCCCATGATTTAGTTAATCGTTATGAAACGAATAACTGTATGTAGAAGAGAGTGCCTGCGTCTGGCTATGCTCTCGGAGTGTAACTCCCATGATTAAGTTAATCGTTATGAAACGAATAACTGTATGTAGAAGAGAGTGCCTACGTCTGGCTATGTATGCTCTCGGAGTGTAACTCCCATGATTTAGTTAATCGTTATGAAACGAATAACTGTATGTAGAAGAGAGTGCCTGCGTCTGGCTATGCTCTCGGAGTGTAACTCCCATGATTTAGTTAATCGTTATGAAACGAATAACTGTATGTAGAAGAGAGTGCCTGCGTCTGGCTATGCTCTCGGAGTGTAACTCCCATGATTAAGTTAATCGTTATGAAACGAATAACTGTATGTAGAAGAGAGTGCCTACGTCTGGCTATGTATGCTCTCGGAGTGTAACTCCCATGATTTAGTTAATCGTTATGAAACGAATAACTGTACGTAGAAGAGAGTGCCTACGTCTGGCTATGTATGCTCTCTGAGTGTAACTCCCATGATTTAGTTAATCGTTATGAAACGAATAACTGTATGTAGAAGAGAGTGCCTACGTCTGGCTATGTATGCACTCGGAGTGTAACTCCCATGATTTAGTTAATCGTTATGAAACGAATAACTGTATGTAGAAGAGAGTGCCTGCGTCTGGCTATGCTCTCGGAGTGTAACTCCCATGATTTAGTTAATCGTTATGAAACGAATAACTGTATGTAGAAGAGAGTGCCTACGTCTAGCTATGTATGCTCTCGGAGTGTAACTCCCATGATTTAGTTAATCGTTATGAAACGAATAACTGTATGTAGAAGAGAGTGCCTACGTCTGGCTATGTATGCTCTCGGAGTGTAACTCCATGATTTAGTTAATCGTTATGAAACGAATAACTGTATGTAGAAGAGAGTGCCTGCGTCTGGCTATGCTCTCGGAGTGTAACTCCCATGATTTAGTTAATCGTTATGAAACGAATAACTGTATGTAGAAGAGAGTGCCTGCGTCTGGCTATGCTCTCGGAGTGTAACTCCCATGATTTAGTTAATCGTTATGAAACGAATAACTGTATGTAGAGAGAGTGCCTGCGTCTGGCTATGCTCCTCGGAGTGTAACTCCCATGATTTAGTTAATCGTTATGAAACGAGTAACTGTATGTAGAAGAGAGTGCCTGCGTCTGGCTATGCTCTCGGAGTGTAACTCCCCACTAGATGATTTAGTTAATCGTTATGAAACGAATAACTGTATGTAGAAGAGAGTGCCTGCGTCTGGCTATGCTCTCGGAGTGTAACTCCCATGATTTAGTTAATCGTTATGAAACGAATAACTGTATGTAGAAGAGAGTGCCTGCGTCTG
>NW_025576210.1:0-85743 GCF_905147105.1 Pieris brassicae
GCAGGCACTCTCTTCAACATACAGTTATTCGTTTCATAACGATTAACTAAATCATGGGAGTTACACTCCGAGAGCATAGCCAGACGCAGGCACTCTCTTCAACATACAGTTATTCGTTTCATAACGATTAACTAAATCATGGGAGTTACACTCCGAGAGCATAGCCAGACGCAGGCACTCTCTTCAACATACAGTTATTCGTTTCATAACGATTAACTAAATCATGGGAGTTACACTCCGAGAGCATAGCCAGACGCAGGCACTCTCTTCAACATACAGTTATTCGTTTCATAACGATTAACTAAATCATGGGAGTTACACTCCGAGAGCATAGCCAGACGCAGGCACTCTCTTCAACATACAGTTATTCGTTTCATAACGATTAACTAAATCATGGGAGTTACACTCCGAGAGCATAGCCAGACGCAGGCACTCTCTTCAACATACAGTTATTCGTTTCATAACGATTAACTAAATCATGGGAGTTACACTCCGAGAGCATAGCCAGACGCAGGCACTCTCTTCAACATACAGTTATTCGTTTCATAACGATTAACTAAATCATGGGAGTTACACTCCGAGAGCATAGCCAGACGCAGGCACTCTCTTCAACATACAGTTATTCGTTTCATAACGATTAACTAAATCATGGGAGTTACACTCCGAGAGCATAGCCAGACGCAGGCACTCTCTTCAACATACAGTTATTCGTTTCATAACGATTAACTAAATCATGGGAGTTACACTCCGAGAGCATAGCCAGACGCAGGCACTCTCTTCAACATACAGTTATTCGTTTCATAACGATTAACTAAATCATGGGAGTTACACTCCGAGAGCATAGCCAGACGCAGGCACTCTCTTCAACATACAGTTATTCGTTTCATAACGATTAACTAAATCATGGGAGTTACACTCCGAGAGCATAGCCAGACGCAGGCACTCTCTTCAACATACAGTTATTCGTTTCATAACGATTAACTAAATCATGGGAGTTACACTCCGAGAGCATAGCCAGACGCAGGCACTCTCTTCAACATACAGTTATTCGTTTCATAACGATTAACTAAATCATGGGAGTTACACTCCGAGAGCATAGCCAGACGCAGGCACTCTCTTCAACATACAGTTATTCGTTTCATAACGATTAACTAAATCATGGGAGTTACACTCCGAGAGCATAGCCAGACGCAGGCACTCTCTTCAACATACAGTTATTCGTTTCATAACGATTAACTAAATCATGGGAGTTACACTCCGAGAGCATAGCCAGACGCAGGCACTCTCTTCAACATACAGTTATTCGTTTCATAACGATTAACTAAATCATGGGAGTTACACTCCGAGAGCATAGCCAGACGCAGGCACTCTCTTCAACATACAGTTATTCGTTTCATAACGATTAACTAAATCATGGGAGTTACACTCCGAGAGCATAGCCAGACGCAGGCACTCTCTTCAACATACAGTTATTCGTTTCATAACGATTAACTAAATCATGGGAGTTACACTCCGAGAGCATAGCCAGACGCAGGCACTCTCTTCAACATACAGTTATTCGTTTCATAACGATTAACTAAATCATGGGAGTTACACTCCGAGAGCATAGCCAGACGCAGGCACTCTCTTCAACATACAGTTATTCGTTTCATAACGATTAACTAAATCATGGGAGTTACACTCCGAGAGCATAGCCAGACGCAGGCACTCTCTTCAACATACAGTTATTCGTTTCATAACGATTAACTAAATCATGGGAGTTACACTCCGAGAGCATAGCCAGACGCAGGCACTCTCTTCAACATACAGTTATTCGTTTCATAACGATTAACTAAATCATGGGAGTTACACTCCGAGAGCATAGCCAGACGCAGGCACTCTCTTCAACATACAGTTATTCGTTTCATAACGATTAACTAAATCATGGGAGTTACACTCCGAGAGCATAGCCAGACGCAGGCACTCTCTTCAACATACAGTTATTCGTTTCATAACGATTAACTAAATCATGGGAGTTACACTCCGAGAGCATAGCCAGACGCAGGCACTCTCTTCAACATACAGTTATTCGTTTCATAACGATTAACTAAATCATGGGAGTTACACTCCGAGAGCATAGCCAGACGCAGGCACTCTCTTCAACATACAGTTATTCGTTTCATAACGATTAACTAAATCATGGGAGTTACACTCCGAGAGCATAGCCAGACGCAGGCACTCTCTTCAACATACAGTTATTCGTTTCATAACGATTAACTAAATCATGGGAGTTACACTCCGAGAGCATAGCCAGACGCAGGCACTCTCTTCAACATACAGTTATTCGTTTCATAACGATTAACTAAATCATGGGAGTTACACTCCGAGAGCATAGCCAGACGCAGGCACTCTCTTCAACATACAGTTATTCGTTTCATAACGATTAACTAAATCATGGGAGTTACACTCCGAGAGCATAGCCAGACGCAGGCACTCTCTTCTACATACAGTTATTCGTTTCATAACGATTAACTAAATCATGGGAGTTACACTCCGAGAGCATAGCCAGACGCAGGCACTCTCTTCAACATACAGTTATTCGTTTCATAACGATTAACTAAATCATGGGAGTTACACTCCGAGAGCATAGCCAGACGCAGGCACTCTCTTCAACATACAGTTATTCGTTTCATAACGATTAACTAAATCATGGGAGTTACACTCCGAGAGCATAGCCAGACGCAGGCACTCTCTTCAACATACAGTTATTCGTTTCATAACGATTAACTAAATCATGGGAGTTACACTCCGAGAGCATAGCCAGACGCAGGCACTCTCTTCAACATACAGTTATTCGTTTCATAACGATTAACTAAATCATGGGAGTTACACTCCGAGAGCATAGCCAGACGCAGGCACTCTCTTCAACATACAGTTATTCGTTTCATAACGATTAACTAAATCATGGGAGTTACACTCCGAGAGCATAGCCAGACGCAGGCACTCTCTTCAACATACAGTTATTCGTTTCATAACGATTAACTAAATCATGGGAGTTACACTCCGAGAGCATAGCCAGACGCAGGCACTCTCTTCAACATACAGTTATTCGTTTCATAACGATTAACTAAATCATGGGAGTTACACTCCGAGAGCATAGCCAGACGCAGGCACTCTCTTCAACATACAGTTATTCGTTTCATAACGATTAACTAAATCATGGGAGTTACACTCCGAGAGCATAGCCAGACGCAGGCACTCTCTTCAACATACAGTTATTCGTTTCATAACGATTAACTAAATCATGGGAGTTACACTCCGAGAGCATAGCCAGACGCAGGCACTCTCTTCAACATACAGTTATTCGTTTCATAACGATTAACTAAATCATGGGAGTTACACTCCGAGAGCATAGCCAGACGCAGGCACTCTCTTCTACATACAGTTATTCGTTTCATAACGATTAACTAAATCATGGGAGTTACACTCCGAGAGCATAGCCAGACGCAGGCACTCTCTTCTACATACAGTTATTCGTTTCATAACGATTAACTAAATCATGGGAGTTACACTCCGAGAGCATAGCCAGACGCAGGCACTCTCTTCAACATACAGTTATTCGTTTCATAACGATTAACTAAATCATGGGAGTTACACTCCGAGAGTATAGCCAGACGCAGGCACTCTCTTCTACATACAGTTATTCGTTTCATAACGATTAACTAAATCATGGGAGTTACACTCCGAGAGCATAGCCAGACGCAGGCACTCTCTTCAACATACAGTTATTCGTTTCATAACGATTAACTAAATCATGGAAGTTACACTCCGAGAGCATAGCCAGACGCAGGCACTCTCTTCAACATACAGTTATTCGTTTCATAACGATTAACTAAATCATGGGAGTTACACTCCGAGAGCATAGCCAGACGCAGGCACTCTCTTCTACATACAGTTATTCGTTTCATAACGATTAACTAAATCATGGGAGTTACACTCCGAGAGCATAGTCAGACGCAGGCACTCTCTTCTTCATACAGTTATTCGTTTCATAACGATTAACTAAATCATGGGAGTTACACTCCGAGAGCATAGCCAGACGCAGGCACTCTCTTCTACATACAGTTATTCGTTTCATAACGATTAACTAAATCATGGGAGTTACACTCCGAGAGTATAGCCAGACGCAGGCACTCTCTTCTTCATACAGTTATTCGTTTCATAACGATTAACTAAATCATGGGAGTTACACTCCGAGAGCATACATAGCCAGACGCAGGCACTCTCTTCTACATACAGTTATTCGTTTCATAACGATTAACTAAATCATGGGAGTTACACTCCGAGAGTATAGCCAGACGCAGGCACTCTTCTTCATACAGTTATTCGTTTCATAACGATTAACTAAATCATGGGAGTTACACTCCGAGAGCATAGCCAGACGCAGGCACTCTCTTCTACATACAGTTATTCGTTTCATAACGATTAACTAAATCATGGGAGTTACACTCCGAGAGCATAGCCAGACGCAGGCACTCTCTTCTACATACAGTTATTCGTTTCATAACGATTAACTAAATCATGGGAGTTACACCCCGAGAGCATAGCCAGACGTAGGCGTAGCTGAGTCGGCGATGCCACTTAATTTCCCTGGGAGGTTGGAGGTTCCACCTGGCTGTTACAGGGATATTCAGTTGCGCAGCTAGGTTTAGTGTCTTCGAAGAATAATAATTTCAGCGTATTAAAAACGCTGCTACTAATTGCCTAAGCTAGTTTTTAATTGGACCGACGTGGGGTTTGGATCACATCCACAATTACAGATGTCAAGTATTATTATAATAAGTGTTTATACCTCTTTCCTGTCGGTCGAATCTCCGTTCAGTCGAAAAGCTTGTCCAGCGACAGTTGTTCCAGGGGCGTCTTGTCATCATTCATCTGAAGGTAAAATAAATTATATAATTACTAGCTGCCATAGAATGTGGTTTTAGATTTGAATTTGATTTACACTTCGGTCTAAGTAACACGTGGTTGGCTAACACCAAAAATTAAAAAAGTTCATACTTTAGCCTCAATAACACGTGGTAATCATGATATTGAATTGTAGCTTATATGACACGTTTGTCGGTTTACCATAGCAGTGCCATCTATTGATCACTTACTCAATTCAGTCGAATAATTGTGACTGTCAATTAATTATAGACAAATAATTTGCAATAAAATAAAATTGCGACTATAATTAAAGATCTAAGCTACCCTATCTCTTAAGTTGGACCAGACCGCTCACGGTGTGCCAATTTAATTTAAAATCGGTTAAGTAGTTTAGGAGGCCATCGCGGACGGAAGTACTTTTCAATAAAATTTTGAAACTTACTTTGGCAAATATTCCAACTGCAACCGAATGGCTTAAAATTTGATCTGCTAGGCGCTCTTTGATTTTCTGTTTGCCATTCTGTACTGGTTGTAAGTGGTGCTGGGTTAAAGCTGGAGCAAACACGGTTGGGATTCTCGCGATCTTTATTATAAAACTCCTCTATGTGGCTCCACTTTACTGTACCTGCAATGGAAGGTTATGATCTTATTCTCAAAACAATTTTAACCAATCACAGGTCAAGCGGCAATAAGAAAATAAATATGGTACAGCAGAGGTACATCAATTATTAGTTATTTTAATTAGGCAATAAGGCAATACTAACAACTACTTGATGCAGGGAAATAATTGCCAAAGGCCACTAGCGGATAAATAAGTCAATGGATGGTCATGGTTCAATGGATAAATAAGTCATAAAAAAGTTTTAATATCTTTCCGCTGTTCAATTAATTAAATTATTATACCAACCTATGTTTAGTTTTCTGTTTATTTGTATATCTAGTGTAAATTGGAAATACCGTTTAAAAAAAAATTAAATCTTTAAACATGCACTCAAGCAAACAAGCCAATGTAAATTTGTAAAAATTAATATTCAACCACATTTTGTATAATATTCTAAAGAAGTGGTTACCTCCTCGACAAGAGCTGCTGACTTGTCTGCTGTGTCACAATCTCCTGAGAAGTAAAATGCTATTGGCTGTTTCCAGCATTTTCGAACACCGATAACCATGAAAGTTCGACTATGGTTTGCTATCACAGTAGTACGGCCTTAGCATTGAGTTTTACGTTATATGTCAGATTTTTTCTTATTGACATTTCATCAAAAGCCATTTTACATAAATTATCATTGACATCTTGGTCTTTTGTGATTTCTTTTACTGTCTGTATTACTGGGCTGTTGATTCCACATACCATTGGAATTTTGTTCAATAATGCCTTGAGAGAGCTGACAAAATAACCTAGTATTGTCTTTGGTTAACATAGCTTTTACACATTGAAAGAAACCAATTTTTTATACCGGATTAAAACTATTTGTATTATTATAAACTTATAATTATGTATAATAATCCAGTTAAAAAAATATTTTCTTTCAAAATAACCTAATCAATAATATAAAACAAAAGTTTGATTTCTTATAGATGCTCAAGACGTTCACTTTATCATCCAGTGTCCATCTCATTCCAGTTAATTTTCTTATAAAGTTTTTCAGTTGGCTTTGTAATAGTAAAGAAAATGAATTATTTAATGTGCTTTTTAATATTTCATTGCTAGGTTCGTTTGATGTTAGTACACTTAATATAGATCTTTTGGAGTTTTTATCACCTTGAAACTTTTTTCAGAGCCTCACTATTTCAGATAGATTTTTTCTGCATCTCTTAGACAGCGTTTGCTTTTGAGGTGTAAGTTCACTGAACTTTTTCACGTCCAAGTCCTACAAAATACCTTTGCTAGTTGATGGTTCCTGGAAAATATACAAAAATAATTGAATAAAAAATTCGAAAAAGATAACAAATCCAATAAGTGGATGGAGAAAATAGAAAACTTTTAATCATCCATATATCACCTAGATGTGTGTCAGAAATGTACTGCCTACCTCTATGTAAAAAAGCATGACTATAAAAATTTGTCTATTTGACTTAGGTAGAATATGAATGTAAATACTCACTTGGATGTCATAACTTGCTCTATATGGACTACAATGTTTGTTTTTTAATTGGTCTATATCCTCCTCTATTCACTCTTAATCTAACTTGTTAAGTCTTTTCCTATCGCTGCTGGTAAATGAAGATTCATTCAAATGATTTTCACATAGTATCCTATGCTGGGCATTCACTGTAACTAATATGGATCATCGGTTTAAATACCCATATTTGTTTTGTAGATAGTACAAAAGTTATTGAAAATATCGATACTACTCGGGTATCGATACTTTTTGGTGATCACTAAATTTGTTTTTAAGCCATTCATTTTGTTTAATGGCGTCCAGTCATCGTTTGTCACCCTTGCAGTAGAAATCGTTTTACGTACTCCTATAAACTTACAACGTTTGACTACCATGGCGTCTCCGAAGCCCATTGTTTGAAGAGTTAAGTGAAGTGCAAGTGTTGGACTCAAATTAGCCGCTTGTCACGGCCTCCTCTTCTGCGCCGATCCTTGACGAACCGGTTGCTGGTCCTAGTGGGCTGACTAGTCCTGGCGAGGAATTTGCTGCGATGCCCAGACTTACTAGGTCATCTGGCAGAAGGCTTAATCCTTACTCGGATGAGTTAAAGTAAGTTTTGATTTATGTTATTTCAGGTCAGGTTATAAAATAATAAATCATTAGTAAAAAAAAAAAAAATTGCTTACTGGAATTTTGAAAAAGTTGGATTGCATAAGGTCTGTTGTGGATTTTAAAATGAAATTTATAGCTGAAAATATTTTTTTCATTGTTTGTAACTTTCTGTATTATCTAATTCTGTATTATCCTGTACTTTTTTAATATCAAAAAAGTACCCAAAACCGAATCAGAGCACCCCACTATCCACATGGTCTTGTCTGCCCTACCCCTAGAGTATATATAAAAGCTCCGAAGTAGCCGTCAACCCCCTCCCCGCCCCTCTAAAACCTCAAATATCGACGGTCCATATTGGAAAGATTAACCGATCTACTTACTTCAGAGGCCCATTCTCGGACGGAAGAGGGAACCTATGCAAGGATAAGGAAGAATCTTCTTTTGATGGTATACCGCATTTTGAGTATTTTCCCTACCATGTTTTGGCAAAGTACAACACAAAATCGTCAATATGACTTACCTGTAAGTGAAGTTTTATTATACATTGAGCTTTGAGACTTTAATACTACCCTCAGTTTTCATTTGATTGAAATTGTAACTACACGTGTGTAAATCCAGTTGTAATGTATCCTCGAACGAAGGCGTACATAACCAAAAGCGTCGCGTAACAGGTAACGCACGGCCGCCGCCCTAACGACCACTTGTCGCTGGATGAGACAATGAACTGCTGCAGGTATCGGGAGAAGATCCATCAAAGTCTAATACTCCAGGTGAAGACATACAGTTTGATCTTGCAGTAAGCTTACACTTTACAACTTTTATCTAAGTATTCTAATCAATGCACCCAATTTGAACCCAGAGGAAAAGACCGCAATCTCAAACAGGATTAATATAGGACGCAGGTTTCAAATGAAACCAAATGCTACAGCTACTTCTTGTTTAGCAGAGGCCACTCACAGTGTTCTTGTCTGCGGAAACAAGAAATATGTACCTATTAAAATTACTTATGGATACGGATTCCAATGTGACACACAATACCAAGACTCAGTCACACGACACAACTTTATTCTATATAGCCTTAAAAGATCTAAAAGAACAACTTCAAGGAACATAGGTATACAAGTACCTATTCAGTAAGCGATTAGTTGACTACAAGCTCGCATCAAAATCAGAAAAGGACAAAGAAGGTCAAAAAGAATTTAATCATAGGCAAAAGGGGAATCCAGGATGAAGGAGCTTGCTCACAGCCTACTATAGGCAGTCGCGTCCAGCGCCGCGCGCGCCACCTCGCGCTCACTGGTAGTTTATCAAAGAATGTTATTCACTTATTACTTGTGATACAACTCTATTATCGTGGATAAAAGGTTATAAAATACCTTTTTCTTGGTCAGCGATGTTCCTAAAAGTAAACTATATTCAGAGACTGAACAAAGCAAATTCGAACAATCTATAAATTACAACAAAAACACTCCCGCACAAGGCGTTAACCGACAGATAACCGTTTGGCACCGTTAGGTGGCTATCTGAGGGCCGCAGGTAAACCCGCGTTCATAAATTGAAGCGAAGCGACCAATGAGAGGGCGGCAGGCAGCAAGGCAGCGATCGGACTGACCAATGAGAGGGCAGCAGGCAGCAAGGCAGCGGTCGGACAGCGCGTGCGCACTGGCAAGCGGCGATGACTCACACGGAGCGAGCGAGATGGCACTACAGCACTGATGACTCACACGGAGAGAGCACTGGAGCAGACATCCGCACGGGTCGGCGGTCGGAAGCGAAAGTGGCCCCTGCGCATGTGTCACAACCTCTTTTATAATCACAACTCCCTCCTCCGACTCGACCATCCCACTTCGGGAAAATGGTCGAGTCAATTCGTAACAACTCGTAAACAACCGAACGAGTCAAATGAGTAACTATTGCACATGCGCACTTGTAGCAAGATTCTTAAGAATATGTTTCATAAAAATGTTTAGAATTTAGAATAATTAAATTAATATTAGAAGCTAACACAAGAAATATTAAGTTTATGTCCTCCAGCTACACTGAATGTTTACAAAATATTCAGGACGCTAGAACACTTCTTGAAGCTAAAGGATTTATTGTAAATACTGAAAAGAGTAATGAAATTCTTGTAAATTCTTGGGTATATAATAAAATGTAGAACTTAAATCTGTTAATATGATAATAATAAACAAATTTTTCAAAATCTCGCACAATTAGATGGCTTACGTGCCTACCTCTGCCTGTCCAGCAGCAGAATATGGCTGGTTTTACACGAAGGGTCTAGAGAGTAAATATTTTAACCATCGATAGTTTTACCGGACTTACAATGGTATCGTGCGTCAGACCAACCTATAAATTAAATTAAATCGGTTGACTTTTGTTAAGAAATGTATAGTGATTCAATTCAATTTCCTCATCTTACTAAAATTACTAAAGAACTTTGGCGATGGGGCGAAGGCTTACACGGTTTCCTGGTCAATTTATTTAATGGCTTTCCATCGTTTGCTATCATATTTAAAACGTTAGGAAAAATTATTAACGGCAATGAGTTTGGCATCATATTTGTTTTCCTGTGGACTACTCGAACGTGGTGACCGCTTTTCAGAAGGCTCTTAGTTTCGGGAACCATAATTTTCTAACCTAATGAAACTTATCTCTCATTCCAGCAACCGAGAAGAGTGCCTTTGTCATCAGTGTCATCTATAATATAAAAAATGAATCGCAGAATGTGTAGGTAAGCGCATAACTATACAAAGCCTGAACCAATTGTACCAGTTCTGTTTTTTTAATGTTTGTTGAAGTTGAAGTTGATGGTTTTAACATTTTCATTGGTTTACATTTATAACATTTGTTTATAACATTGGATTACATATTAGTAATATATAAGAGTATAATGAAATAAATTTTATATTATGTTATGTTTTATTTATTTTTCCTAATATTTCATTACATTACATGGTTATGATAAATAATAATTTAATTTTATAGGTAGATTAACAACATAACTTATTAAAATTTTAACTAACTTTCTTCTAAGAAAAATAAGTACTACTATTTTATATGTACAAAAGGACATTTAAATACAACATGTTTGTTTCTGCTAGAATTAAGAAGAATATATTAATTTTCCAAAATAATAAATAAAGCTTGTTCTTTCAGTTACGTCTTGATTTCCTTCATTAACTTCTTGACTTGAAACTGTATCAAGTGTTGGAACTAAAACTTCTGCCGGTATATCTACAAATTATAATCCTTACAAATATTTTGCATAACAGCTGTGGCAATAACAATAGCTTGAACTTAAGCTAGTAATAAATACAATGTTAAAGCGACATTTCCATACTCCAAATTTTCCGAAAAAGACAAATATTTTAACCTTACATCATGTTTCATTTGGGTCACATATCTTGCAACTTTTTGACATAGTATAATTATTAATACTCTAAATTATACTATATATTTACCTCTCTATAGTATTCCTATTCTTAATGTGTACTTCATCATATCTCTGGTCAGTCAGAGAAATGGTGTTAATGAATAAGGTATACTTGAGTAAGCACTATTAACAACCATCCAGTGATTTCTCAGTAGACCTGTACGATATTAAGCTATAAACAAATATACCTGTTAATTTAGTTGGCACATTTATCAAGTTCTACCTTCTTATCAATAAATTTGAATTAACTTGTAGAACTGAGTTTACAAAAGTTGTTGCATCATGAGCGGCACCAGGCCATGGGGAACAACATTAATATATTTTATTTCTGCATCACACACAGCTTGTACATTTAAAGAGAAATATCCTTTTCAATTACAATATTATTCACCAATTACGTCACCTAAAGAAAATAATGCTGCTTAAAATTATTACAACTTCATACTATAATGTACAATGTTAAATAATATATAAATTACTTACATGATGATTGAATTCGTAAATGTGGCATAACAAAAAACCACAAATAAAATATTTAAATTTTTTTGGTTCAACAGTTTATGTGCATGATAAGTTATATAAGACAAAATTCGATGTTAAGTCATGGAAAGGTATTCTTGTGGGATACGAACCAAACGGTTATAAAGTTTGGAATCCTAAATGCGAAAAATTTATTACTGTCAGAGATGTCATAGTAGATGAGACAAATTACTTCAATCCAGGCCTGCGTTGCGACCTGAAGAGAATATAGTAAATTCTCATGATAATGTTAACATTGACAACATTTCAAAGTCAATAAAGTCTCAAAAAACTGACAGATATAAATCAGATACCTGTAAATCTGATGATTATGAAGTTCCTCAGAAAATTCGCAAAACTAACCATGACATCGTCGAATTTGAACAACCAAATGCACATTCTGATGATCTTTCAGTGGTCGTAAATAATGAGGACACAACCAGTTGTATTGAACCACGTAGGAGTGATAGGCTTAAAGTCGTCCCCCTATTTCTTATAAAGAAATCGATGATAACCTTATGTGTGCTAGTTCAATTTTGTGTAAAATACCAAATTCGTTTCAAGAGATTAAAACACGAGACGATAGAGTTCATTGGGAAGGTGCAATTAAATTCTCTATTTTTAAATAAAACATGGACTTTAGTACCACGGCCAGATAACAAAAATATTATAGATTGCAAATGGATGTTTAATATAAAAAATGATGAATTCGGAAAGCCTTTACGCTATAAAGCTCGACTCGTTGCTAGGGCTTTTAGCCAGGAATATCTCATAGACTATAATGAGACTTTTGCACCTGTTGCAAGAATAGCTAGTTTTAGATTTATTATTGCTTTTGCTAATCAATATAATTTACTTGTACATCACATGGACGTAAAAACTGCATTTCTAAATGGGGTACTACAGGAAGAAATATATATGAAAGTTCCAGAAGGGGTGTCTTGCAAAAATGGTTATGTGTGTAAATTAAATAAAGCATTATATGGGCTAAAGCAAGCCGCTAGATACTGGTTTGAAATTTTTGAACAGTCTCTTAGGCGGGAGGGTTTTCAGAATTCATCAGTAGATAGATGTATTTATATACTAAATAAAGGAGATATACAGAAAAATATATATGTGGTACTTTATGTTGATGATTTGGTAATAGTGAGTGCTAATGTAAATACAATAAACAGTTTTAAAATATATTTAATGAGTAAATTTAAAATGACAGATTTACATGAAATTAAATTATTTCTTGGAATTAAAATAACTCGTTGCGATGATATGATAATGTTAGATCAAAGTGCTTATATTAAAACAGTTTTAAATAAATTTTGCATGCAGGATTGCAACAAAAACCTGCAATTACTCCTATGGATAGTAAACTCAATTATGAAGCACTAAACTCAGAAAAAATTACACTGCTCCATGTCGCAATTTAATTGGTTGTCTAATGTATATAATGCTATGTACTCGACCTGACTTAAGCACTAGCGTTAATATATTAAGTAGGTACACAAATTAAAATAATAAAGAATTGTGGCAATGCCTCAAAAAAGTGCTTAGATATTTAAAAGGCACAACTGATTTATATATTTAAATTGTTTGAACATTGTTCAATAACCTGGACAACAAAGAAACAATAGTCAGTAGCAGCCTCCTCCACAGCGGCTGAGTATATGGCCTTATATGAAGCCTTTATGGCTTAAATCTTTGGTAAGGAGTATTCATATTGATATATCCACTCCTATTGTAATATATGAAGACAATTAACTGACAGACAGACATTTTTCTAGGGAACAAATAGAGAAAAATGTAATAAAGCTAAAATACATTCCCACAGGTCAACAACCTGCAGATGCGTTAACAAAACCATTACCAGCGGTTACGTTTCATGAAATGAGGAGAAACATGGGTTTACAATTATAATATTTAATGAGTTGGCTATTATTTGTTATTAATTTAATTATTCTGTTATATTCATTGTGTTCTGATAATTATATGTAATGTATATAATGTATCGAATTTAAGATGATGAAATGATCTGATAAGGTTTTTCTGGGTTTTCCCTTATCCGAGCAACAAATGTTGGATCATTATTTTTGTATTTTCCCAGACTCGCTTGGAAGTTATATAGTTCTGTTTAGGCATTTGATTTGTACAAGAATTAATTTTTGAGGGGGCATGTTGATTTATTTGAGTAATATTGCAAAAATTAATCATTGTATTGACTTTTTCCTGTCATTTGAATGAGCGATCGAGCCGCCATCTTGTCGAGGCGCCAAATTGTCTTTACCTCACTCTGCTCCAGGTCATTTCTGTTTCATTCCAATGTGTATCGTGGTAGGAAGCAGACATATCACTTCCAAGTTAAACAGTAAATATATTTCTTTATTACGGATACTGTGTGTATAATTATCGTGCCCTAACAAGAATTACAACAGTTCTTAACTGATACCGCCGTTACTGCACACTCGCAATGTTCGCGAGTGTGTTGCAGGCCTTTTAAGAATTTTTAAACTTAAAAATTGTAATTTATAGTAAACTGAAATATTAAAAAGATTATTACTTATTACTGTTTTTCTTGGAACAGGTGGTAAACGAACAGATTGTCCGTGGACAATCTTAATGTCAAGTTCGCGAGTGCGTTGCCGGCCTATTAAGAATTTGTATGACTTATTTGAAGATAAATATTATAAATAGCAAAATATAGATGTACCTACTACTAGCGACATTTTGTACCAGAGTGTCATCAAATGTTGTCTATGAGATTCTTTACTTTTGTATTTAGAAAATAAAGTTCAGTTCTTTTCCGGTACTCGCTCAGTCACGTTGTTTTATTACAGGTTATGGGCCCAGGCCGCTCCTGGCTCATAAAAAGTACTTAGTTCTCGCGACAGTATAATTATTGATTATCAGGACATTATCGATAATAATAATTCGTGGCAGAATAGGACTAAGTGTGTTGAGTTGTGCAGATTTATTGTGTCGCGTCAGGCATCAGTAATGGCGTCCAGTTCGAACTATCACATTAGTGTGCCGAAACTGCAAGGGCGTGAAAATTACAGTGAATGGTGTTTCGCAGCAGAAAATTTCCTTGTCTTAGAGGGAATGGTTGGGTGTATCAAACCTGAGCCCAACGTTGCTCCAGCAGCTGCAGACGATGCGAGAACAAAAGCGAAGTTGATTCTAACAATTGACCCGGCTCTTTATGTTCATATAAAGAATGTAGCAACATCGAAAGAATTGTGGGATAAATTGAAGATGTTATTCGATGACTCGGGATTTACAAGAAAAATAAGTCTTCTGAGGAATTTAATTTCTATTCGATTAGAAAATTGCACTTCGATGACGTCATATGTAACACAAATTGTTGAAGCTGGTCAGAAATTACAAGGTACGGGTTTTGGCATAAGTGATGAGTGGATCGGATCTATCATGTTGGCTGGATTATCTGAAAAATATATGCCCATGATAATGGCAATCGAGCATTCGGGCATGATAATCACAACCGACGCCATTAAAGGGAAATTGATGGACATTGGACCGGAAGACAGTGATGCCAACAATGCGTTTGCTTGTTTCCGCAAGAATCAAAAATCAAAGAGTGTAAAGAGTACACAGTCTATGTACAAGAAAGATGGTGAGAATGGGCTTAAAGGTCTCGTTACCAGGCCATAAAATTATTAAAAAAAAAAAAAAAAAATGGTGAGAATGAACGAATGTCGACATCTGTCAAAGAAAAACAACACGTCAAATGTTATAATTGTAAACAACATGGCCACTACCGTAATCAATGCACTTATAAAGATAAATCTTATAAGAATTCTGAAAATAAATCGTCAAAAACAAGTAATGCATTCAGTGCCGTGTTTTTTAGCAGAATATTTGACAAGAGTGACTGGTATGTCGACTCTGGGTCAAGTTCGCATTTGACAAGCAATAAAGATTGGATGGTCGACGAATGTTATTCTGGGTTCACCAAGGAAATCATGGTTGCTAACCAGAATAAAGTCCCAGTGTTGTGTTGTGGAAAAGTAAACATAACAACATCAACTGAAGGATGTGACTTTAACATAACTGTTGAAAAAGTGTTGTGTGTGCCCAAATTATCTACCAACTTATTGTCAGTAAGCCAACTGATATGGCAGGGTAACAAGGTGTATTTTACAAGCGATGGATGCGAGATATTTAATAAACAGGACACTCTAGTAGCGACTGCATCACTTATAAATGGAGTTTATAAACTAAATACTTCATCTTGTTTGGTGGCAGCAACAGCAGAGTCTCCAGAAGTTTGGCATCGTAGATTGGGACATGTCAACAGTGATAACATGAATAAAATGCAGGATGCTGTGGAGGGGGTCAAATTAACTGAGAAGGCCGACATCAACAAGTCCAACTGTATAGTGTGCTGTGAAGGAAAGCAAAGTCGGTTGCCCTTCGATAATAAAGGGAACAGGAGTACTAAGCTATTGGAAATTGTACACAGTGATATATGTGGCCCAATGGAGAATGTATCGCTAGGAGGATCAAGGTACTTTCTCATTTTTGTTGATGATCACAGCAGCATGACATATGTTTATTTTTTAAAAGGTAAAAATGAGACTTTACAATATTTTAAAGAATATAAAGCAAGAGTTGAGAATTCAACGTCAAATAAAATAAAAATACTTGTAAAATAAAAAGTGATAATGGCACAGAGTTCTGTAACAGAGATTTTGATAATTATTTGAAGAAACTGGGTATAATTCATCAAAGAACCAATCCCTATACTCCTGAGCAAAACGGGCTTTGTGAATGTATGAATAGGACTCTGATCGAGAAAGCAAGATGCCTTTTATTTGATGCAAGATTAGGCAAGGAATTTTGGGCTGAAGCCTAATGGCTTCAGCACACAGAGACAATAGACACAGCAGTCTATTTACAAAATAGAATTGTAAAAGGTGGATTGAACCACTGTACACCGTACAAGTTGTGGACAGGAGGCAAACCCAACCTCAGTCATTTAAGGATTTTTGGTAGTACTGTCATGAGACATATACCCAAGGAGAGAAGACGTAAGTGGGACAAGAAATCAGAACAATGCATACTGGTTGGTTACCCTGAGGATGTCAAAGGGTATAGGTTATACAATCCTTCAACAAAGGCTATTATAACCAGTCGAGATGTTGTCTTCATAAATGAAAAGTTATCTCATCAAGAAAATATGATTGAAATGGAAGTGGTAGAAGACAAACCAGCAGAAAATAGTCCACATACATCTTCAGTGGGAGAGGTGTCAGACCATGATGGAGAGGATTCATTCATCAACGAATCAACGAATGACATGGATGAAACCTATGTACCAGAGGAGGAGTCCATGACATCTGAGGAAGAACAGCAACCAGAAACCACATCAAAGTCACAACGGGTGAGACAAAAACCAGAAAGGTTTGGATATATGTGCACAGAACAGTGTAATGAATATTTTAGTGATGAACTGACATTAGAAGAAGCACTAAGGGGACCAGAGAAGGAGCAATGGGAACAGGCAGTGAAAGAAGAGCTGAAAAGCTTTGAAGACAACAAAGCATGGGAAGTTGTTGATATTCCTGCAAGTGGCAATATAGTTAAGTGCAAGTGGGTTCTAAAAAAAAAGTGTCATAGTGAAAATAATGTCCGCTATCGAGCCAGACTTGTGGCTAAAGGGTGTAGTCAAAAATATGGTGTGGACTATAGTGAAACATTTTCTCCAGTAGTACGGCATACAACACTTAGGTTATTATTCGCATTATCAGTGCAGTTCAACTTAGAAGTAACACATCTTGATGTGAAAACTGCTTTCTTAAATGGAGATCTGTCTGAGACAATATATATGCAAAAGCCTTTAGGTTATGTCTGTCCAAATAATAAAGTTTTAAAATTGACCAAAGCTATATATGGTCTCAAACAGGCATCTCGTGCATGGCATAAGAAAGTGGATGGTTGCATGTTAGCTAATGGTTATATTAAGTCCCAAATAGAGTCATGTTTATATACAAAATTTGCTGGCAGCAGTAAAACCATCGTGACATTATATGTCGATGATTTCTTTGTATTCTCAAATGATAGAAATGAAACTAGTAATCTTAAGGATATGTTGAATAAGATTTTTGTATTAAAAGACTTGGGAATTGTAAAGGAATGTCTTGGCATGTCAGTTGTATTTGATAAACAAAATAATAATTGTACTGTGACTTTAAGTCAAGAAAAATATATTGATAGATTGTTGACTAAGTTCAATATGGTTGATTGTAACACTGTGAATACTCCAATGGAGGTCAACTTAAAATGTAAGAAGGAAAATGATTGTAGTAATCAAAATCCCTATCAGCAGCTTATCGGGAGCCTAATGTATTTGGTTGTGCTCACACGACCCGATATAGCTTATGCAGTGTCATATTTAAGTCAATTCAATAATTGTAATACTGAACAACAATGGGTTTATGCCAAAAGAATTTTAAGGTATTTGAAAGGGACAAAAGATTTAGGTTTAAAATATAGTAAGGGCAAAAATGCAAACATTGAAGGTTATGTTGATGCAGACTGGTGCAGTGATGTTAATGATAGGAAATCATATTCAGGAATTTGTTATACTTTGTCTGGGTCTGTTATATCTTGGAGTTGTAGTAAGCAAAAATGTATTACACTTTCTAGTACCGAATCTGAATATGTATCCATATCAGAAGCCTGCAAAGAGGCAGTTTATTTGAGAAATTTACAATTTGAACTTACTAAAAGTATGTATAAGATCATTTTATATAATGATAGTATGAGCGCACAGAAATTGTTGTTAAACCCTGTATTCCATAATAAAACGAAGCATATTGATGTCAGATATCATTATTGTAGAGAATTAATTAATGAAAACATTATAAGTGTTAATTATCTATGTACATCAAATATGCCTGCAGATTTGTTTACAAAAAGTCTCGCTGCTGTAAAACATTATAAACATTTGAATACTTTAGGTATTGTTAAAGTGTAATTGTTTCTTTTGTTTATATAGTATCTATATTTTGAGTGGGAGTATTATAAATAGCAAAATATAGATGTACCTACTACTAGCGACATCTTGTACCAGAGTGTCATCAAATGTTGTCTATGAGATTCTTTACTTTTGTCTTTAGAAAATAAAGTTCAGTTCTTTTCCGGTACTCGCTCAGTCACGTTGTTTTATTACAATAAATACAAATAAGAATATTATTTATTAGTATTTCTTATAGAACAGGTGTTAACGGGCAGGAGCCTTATCTGATGTTAACTGATACCCCCTTTAACGTACACGCTTAATGTCGAAGTGTTCGCGAGTGTGTTGCCGGCCTTTTAAGAATTTTTATGACTTATGTATTGAAATTTTAACAAAATTTAAATACAAACAAGATACCAATTACTGTTTTTTTTTTTTGGAACAGGGGTAACGGAGACGAGCCTTATATGTTTTTAACTGATACCGCCGTTAATGCACACTCTCAATGTTCGCGAGTGTGTTGCAGGCCTTTTAAGAATTTTTGAAATTAAAAATTGTAATTTATAGAAAACTGAAATATTAACAAGATTATTACTTATTACTGTTTTTCATGGAACAGGTAGTAAACGAACAGATTGTCCGTGGACAATCTCAATGTCAAATTCGCGAGTGCGTTGCCGGCCTATTAAGAATTTGTATGACTTATTTGAAGTTAAATACAAACAAGAATATTATTTATTAGTATTTCTTATAGAACAGGGGTAGAACAGGTTTTAACGGGCAGGAGCCTTTTCTGATGTTAACTGATACCCCCGTTAACGTACACGCTTAATGTCGAAGTATTCGCGAGTGTGTTGCCGGCCTTTTAAGAATTTTTATGACTTATGTATTGAAATTTTAAGAAAATTTAAATACAAACAAGATTATTACCAATTACTGTTTTTTTATGGAATAGGTGGTAAACGAACAGATTGTCCATGGACAATCTCAATGTCAGCTTTGCGAGTGCGTTGCCGGCCTATTAAGAATTTTTATGACTTTGTTGAAGTTAAATACAAACAAGAATATTATTTATAAGTATTTTTTATAGAACTCAATGTTCGCGAGTGTGTTGCCGGCCTTTTAAGAATTTTTGAAATTAAAATTTAATTTATAGAAAACTGAAATATTAACAAGTGTTAGCGGTAGTTGATTTAGTTCTTAGGGTAGGAAATTAAACACTTCAATGATGACCTAATTCACTATAATTTACTTCACTGATTTTACGTGAACTGTATAACTTCAAACTTGTACGAAGAAAAGGCCCGTGCGCATGTGTCACAACCTCTTTTATCATCACAACTCCCTCCTCCGACGCGACCATCCCACTTCGCGAAAATGGTCGAGTCAATTCGTAACAACTCGTAAACAACCGAATGCTTTGTAACATACAACTCAAATTAGAAACGAAATTTTAACTTTAACTTTTGAATTACATCTATAACTACAGAGAGTTAAATTTAATCCATTGTGACGTTACTAATTATTTATGTTCATTTATTAAGGAATATATGAATTTGTCTCGGTAGACATCCCTACTCATCGGCAAAGAAGACACAGGGTGTAGGCCGAGAGAAAAAGCCGGCGTAAAAAACTCTCGGTACTCTTTTAAAATATCAAGTCATCAATTTTATCAATAATTTACAATAGTCTTACTAACTAAATCTATTGTGACCTCTTCACATTCACAATAGTCTTACATAACCAAATCTATTGTGACCTCTTCACATTCACAATAGTCTTACATAACCAAATCTATTGTGACCTCTTCACATTCACAATAGTCTTACATAACCAAACCTATTGTGACCTCTTCACATTCACAATAGTTTTACATAACCAAATCTATTGTGACCTCTTCACATTCACAATAGTGTTACATAACCAAATCTCTTGTGACCTCTTCACATTCACAATAGTCTTACATAACCAAATCTATTGTGACCTCTTCACATTCACAATAGTGTTACATAACCAAATCTCTTGTGACCTCTTTACATTCACAATAGTCTTACATAACCAAATCTCTTGTGACCTCTTAATATTCACAATAGTTTTACATAACCAAATCTATTGTGACCTCTTCACATTCACAATAGTGTTACATAACCAAATCTCTTGTGACCTCTTTACATTCACAATAGTGTTACATAACCAAATCTATTGTGACCTCTTCACATTCACAATAGTGTTACATAACCAAATCTCTTGTGACCTCTTTACATTCACAATAGTCTTACATAACCAAATCTATTGTGACCTCTTCACATTCACAATAGTGTTACATAACCAAATCTCTTGTGACCTCTTTACATTCACAATAGTCTTACATAACCAAATCTCTTGTGACCTCTTAATATTCACAATAGTTTTACATAACCAAATCTATTGTGACCTCTTCACATTCACAATAGTCTTACATAACCAAATCTATTGTGACCTCTTCACATTCACAATAGTGTTACATAACCAAATCTCTTGTGACCTCTTTACATTCACAATAGTCTTACATAACCAAATCTCTTGTGACCTCTTAATATTCACAATAGTTTTACATAACCAAATCTATTGTGACCTCTTCACATTCACAATAGTGTTACATAACCAAATCTCTTGTGACCTCTTTACATTCACAATAGTGTTACATAACCAAATCTATTGTGACCTCTTCACATTCACAATAGTCTTACATAACCAAATCTATTGTGACCTCTTCACATTCACAATAGTCTTACATAACCAAATCTATTGTGACCTCTTCACATTCACAATAGTCTTACATAACCAAATCTATTGTGACCTCTTCACATTCACACTAGTCTTACATAACCAAATCTATTGTGACCTCTTCATAGTCACAATAGTGTTACATAATCAAATCTATTGTGACCTCTTCACATTCACAATAGTTTTAAATAACAAAATCTGCTGTAACCTCTTCATATTCACAGCAGATTCACAATAAAGTTTACATAACTAAATCTATTGTGATCCCTTTATGATCCTTTATACAAAAGTGATTTTATCATGTAAAATTGATATTCTAGTCTCGTGTTCAAAACATAAATTTAACAAAAATATATATTAAAATCATAAAAAAAATCTTATCGTAAGCACAACAATTACTTGAAGCACTTTCATTTCTCACAAAATACCTAATTATATGAATAACACCAACTACTACTACAACCCTACTTGTTCTCAGTATTATGTTTCAACAACATATTTCAATTCACTCAAAACTTACTTATTATATTCAGCCATCGCTTTTATTAGGATACTATTACTTCTGGAGATGACGTAAATTTGACATTACTTTATCAAATAATTTGTCAAATATAAACTCATTGGTAACCGATCAAATTGATACAATAATTTCCTTACATTCAATTTCATTACAATATCTTATCAATTCTGTTGAACGATATTTTTATCATCAGACACAAATAAAAGTATTTCATATCCACTACTAAGACAAATAATAAAAAGAAAACTATTGTTAGTGTAAGTCAAGTATTGATTATGCACAGGGAATATATATATGTAGAAAAGTCATATGTAATTTTACTATAAACATACTAGTTTTAATATAAAAATTATAACAGTCTTAACAAGCAAGCTAAATTGTCGACATGAAATAACATCAAAGTTTTAGATTTGTTACTTAAATTGAGACTTTTTTCCGTTCCGATTCCGGTATATGCTGTGCCAAAACGCAATTTTGTTGTCATTTGTAATATAATAAACCCAAAGTGAATTACAGTCAAATACGACCCCCACAAAAAACAAGCCATGAACGACTAGGCTCTGCTGAATGTTAACATACTGCAGAGTCCAATTCATCTGAAGTAAATCAAGTTTGTTTATCAGCAGTGCCAACTTTAAGTGCTGGGAGCAATATGTATGTAAAATTAGACTTCGTTTACTAATTTCCCATTCATCACCTTTGCAACCCTTGCTCACTTAAAACCACAAATAGCATCAGCTTTCTAATAGTACCCTCTTGCAAGGTCCAGTGTAATGCAACACCCTTGACTGAAGTATTGTCCACTTATTAATTCGCGGTAGAGGGCAAAGTGCACAGCCTAAGACAGTAGGACAGTGCACAAATTACCAGGCCATCAGTTCTGGTTTTTTTTTTTGGTTTTTGTTTTACCGTTCCCAGTTTGATCTTCTTTCAGGCCGTATTACGGGTAAAAACCTGTCGCTTAGCTCTATCTTAATTTCTGTACATGTTTTAAAACCAATCGCTAAACTTATTTGAAGAACCCAGCTACAAATAAGTATCTATATTTTCATTTGTAAAAAAAAATTATAACAATTAATATTAAAAAAAAAACTATATAAATATTTACCTCGCCTAAAAACCTCTAAAAATGGTTAAATTATTATTATACACAAAAAATATAAATAAATTACTTCTGTAAGAACCTTGTTATAATATTAAAGAGACTTGTAACTTCTAAACATAAAATATTATAGATTTAATTAAGGTAATGGTTAAAATTCATAAAAAAAATTAAAATCAATTATTTCTGTAATAAAAATAAACTTTATAAAATTTTTCAACTCACCCGAGAAGCCCTAAAAATGGTAAAATTATTATTATAAAAAAATAAGTCCTCTACAGCTGTTAAAAATAAAAAATAACGTAAAATGTTCTTAGCGTTAAAAGGAAATCGGACAATTCAAGATCATATCGGCGACTGCCTCACGTATAAGTTCCCCAAAAACGTAAAAATCATGGTTGGCCAAACCTAAAAAAAAAGGTTGTACTCTATCCCCACTAAACAGGCCGTGTGGAGTCGAATGCACTCCTGAAGTGATAGCTCTAACCGTTCCAGAGATAGCTTTCCCAAAACCCTTGCTAATTACTTACTAATCACCACCTTATCAGCTACGAATGCGTCGTTATCTACTTTCCTACATTCACTAACCCGATCTATGGCTCTAAAAGAAAAATAGAATAAACTATGTCTAACCTAACCTAATCTACGGGTCTAAGCAAACAACAATAAACATACCTATCCTACATTAACACCATTATCTATAATAAAATTAGATGTAAGGGTTACATATTTAAATAAAATATTTTTATTCCAGGTATTATTCTTTTATTTATATGTCCAATATATTTCTATACAAATTTACTAGCACCGTATCTGTTGGCGACTCGTAAATATAAATAGAGATAGATTATACGTTAATTTTAGCGACTCTATAATTATAAGATAAATAAGAATATTTTTGGCAGCTCATAAGTAGAAATTAACTATGAGTTATGTTTGATGAGAATATTGTTGATAGCTCATAAGTAAAAATTTAGTATGAGTTATAAGTTAATTAAAATATGTAAATAATTTAAGAATGAAAAATGGTTAATAAATAAACGAATAAAATGCTTCGCCGAACAAAAGGGTCGCATAGCTCTCGTCGCGGTATACCGGCGCAGATGTTTGTAAGCGCAGCTCTCGTCGCGGTATACTGTTCGAGTACTTAAACTCGGCGAGGTCTACGCAAAATTCTCTTTCCTCTTTCCTCTGACTACGAACTGGGACCCACGAATAATCGGCGAAGCAAGAAACAAGATCAAGGCGCAGTTTCATTTCAAGACAACGTCAAACAATTACGCACAATTATTATTATTATTTTTTTTTTGAAGAAGGAATCTCGCTGTTGGCCTTAAGGGCCTTTACAGCTCAGTTCGGGCTGTTTTGGCGAGCGTAGCTCGGCCAGAATGGCGTTTTGTCCCGCGACTAGCGCAAGGGCGTCTCCTGTGAGACTCGAACCTCGGCTTGGGCCGTCGCGGGGCGGTCAATCGCCTGAAAGGCAGGACGGAAGCTCACTGGAGTGAGCGAAGTGCGAAGTAAAGGTCCTCGCCTTCCGGTGAAGGCGGTTTTTTACCCTAATCTGTGATTGGCTATTTTTATTATTTTTGGCCGCGCGGGCGGCTTTTAATTTATCGTTTGCTACGGTAATTGGATCATCCGGATCCGTTAGTATGTGTCGAGGCCTCCTACGAGCCTTTTTTGTCGGGAAGGGGTAATAGTTGATGCTATTACGCACCAGCGGATTGGGATGGTGTTTAGCCTTGTCAAAGTGGCGTGTGGACGCCAACTTCATCCATTGGGCTATGGTAGGGAGCTCCAGGTCGTGGTGGAGATCGACGTTTCTCACATAGAAGGGCGCACCTGTAGCCGGTGAATATAGGAGGGGGCACAATGCGCAAAGACTACGCTAGCGTATGTCATGCACGGTCGGATGCATGCCTTGTACAGGGTCACCTTGTGTCTGAGAGACATTTGACTCCTTTTATTTAGGAGGAAATGGAGGCGAGAGAGGACAAAATAGGCCTTCTTGCGAACGGCGGCTATGTGCTTACGGAAAGACATGCCGCTATCGAGCGTGACTCCTAGATATTTGACGGACTTTTGCCAAGGGATGGCTTGCCCGTATAGGGTTACCTCTGTCTTGAGGTGAAATTTATCCCTAGCGATAGCACCGGGGTTGCCCCTGGCAAAGAGAAGTGCTACGCTTTTCTCGGGATTTATTTGGAAGCCCCATTTCCGAAACCATTCGCCTAACGACGTGGTAGCGGTCTGGAGTCTGTCCACAATGACACCTCTATCTTTGTGGGTGGTATAGAGAGCGGTGTCATCGGCATTGAGGGCTAGCTCCACATTGGGAGCCCTAGGGATGTCGCCGGTATACAGCGTGAACAGAAGGGGCGAGAGGACCGAGCCCTGAGGGACTCCGGCCATGATGGGGCGAGGAGACGATAGCGTTCCTTCTACGCGATAGCGCATTGAGCGGTCGGACAAGAAGTCGTGTACGATACGCACGAGTCTTAGTGGCACATTAAGGTGGTAGAGCTTGTAAACCAAGCCGTTGTGCCAGACCTTGTCGAAAGCTTTCGCTATGTCGAAGAAGAGTGCACTGCTCCACTAGGTTGTCGGCTAAGCACTCGGCTTTTTCGTCGTCGTCGAATGCGTCAGGCAGATTTGGACGCTTGAGAGGGGGCATGGACGCCACCGTGTCGGTTTTAAGGGAACGCGCGAGAGACCAATAGGCCGTGTGCGAAGGTGACAATGCGCTGGTAAGACGGTCCCAGCGTTCGTTTCTAATTTCCCGCATGCGCTCTTTGACTCGGCGCTGCGAGGCGCGGAGTGCTCTGCGGTTTTCGTCGGTCGGGGCTCTGGCGAAGGCGCGAGTCGCCGCGTTCTACGACTCGGCGACCTTGGTCTGAATGTGATTAGTGACCGAGGAGATCGCGTCTAACGCGTGAGCGGACGAGACTAAATTGTCGGGGACATTTGGGAGGGCAGAGGTGTCGGCGGGCTTGAGGGCCTCGTCTAACTTCTGCCAGTCGACAATGGACTTGAACCTCTTCTCTCGAGTGTTAGGGCCGAATTCAAAGTGAACCGGGAAGTGATCCGAGTCTAACTCGTGTAACGTCTCTACGCTTCGCGGCTGTAGTGCCACGTTACGTAAAACCGCTACGTCTATGACGTCCGTTGAGAGAAGGCCGTTGCCTGTTATGCCACGGCGAGTCGGTTGTATGGGGGCAATGACGTTGAAATTGAGCACGTCTATAAGCCTATTGAGGGCTAACCCATTAGGGTTCTGTTTTGAGCTATTCCAGTCCCCGTGTTTGCTATTGAGATCCCCGACTAATAAGACCGAGGGGCCCATCGCAAACAGGGTTCTGAGATCGCTCTCTAGTATGTCCTTGGCGGGAGGGAGGTACACCGACGCGATAATAATCGGCTGATGGCCGGTCATGGCTACGCGCAACACGGTCGGAAGCGAAGTGTGAAGCAGGGGTGCGTGGGTTAAGGCGGTGCCAGCACTACGTCAAACCGTCTTGACAAAACGTACGAAGTCAATCCCCACCGGTATACAAAACCGCGCCGAGGAACTTTGGTTACTGCACGGGCGTATTCAAACGACATAAACGTAACGACGACTTAAACGTAATATCCCGTGCAGGCCCGAGTACCTGAGGTGTCGTAGGAATTGGCAACAATAGCGGTACGTACGAAGTCAATCCCCACCGGTATTCAAAGCCGCGCCGAGGAACTTTGGTTACTGCACGGGTGTTTTCAAACGAACACATAAACGTATTATCCCGTGCAGGCTTGAGTCTCTGAGGCGTCGTGGAGGTTGGCATTCAACAAGTGGTCCTTCGAGCCGGATTCTGCACCGATTGTCATCAAGAAGTGAATATTGCGAAAAGAAAATGCCAGTCACAAGGTCACAGAACGGGATGCAGCGAGGGGAATCGACGTTAACTGCTACCTCCGCTACTACGTCCGAAGCCACTCGGATTACAAGCGGAGAGATAACGATAGAGCAGTCCACGTCGACGAGCGCAGCCAGCCAGCCAGATCAAGCATTGACTCTGGCACCAGCGGGTTCCACCCGGCGGGCCGCATCGAGAGCCGTATCCAAAGCCAGCTCAAGAAGACAAGCCGAGGCCAGAGAAGAGCTGGCTCGCTGCGAGCTCCGGGAAGCGCAGGCAGCAGCACGCCTGGCCAGAATACGGTTAGAAGCAGCAACGGAAGAGAAAGACTCCGTTATAGAAGATGTCAGTGATAACCATAATGAAAAGGTTAAAAACTGGATGCGCACATCGGCACAAAGGCCAGAAGAATTAGAAACAAAAAGCGACATTCAAGCAATAGCTGACGCAATAAAGGAAGCCATGACGACACATGTAGCGCCGCAACCGAAGTACATTCAAGAGCTGCCAATATTTGAAGGGGACAGCTCCGAATGGACGGCGTTCCGGGTCGTATACGAAGACACTTCTCCGATGTTCACTGGCATTCAGAATATGGCGCGGCTACGTAAAGCGATTTAAGGCACGGCGAGAGAAAGCATGCAGAGAGCCTCTTGTACTCAGAGGCAATGCCAGAAGAAGTAATTAACGCTTTACGCCGAAGATTTGGTAGACCGGACGCGCTGGTGTTAGCTGAACTGGAGAAATTAATGGCGCTTCCTAGAACGACGGAAAATCCGAGGGACATATGCGTATTCGCTAGCCAAATCAACAATAGCGTGGCCGCCATAAAGGGATTGAAGAGACCGCAATACCTCTACTCACCCGAAATCGTGAAACTTATAATAGAGAAGATGCCTCCAATACTTAGATTCAGGTGGTACGATTTCACGGCTGCGAGGGAAGAGGAATCATTCTCTGATATCCAAACAATAAGCAACTTCCTCAATTCAGAAGCGGATAAATGCGGCGCATTCGCGGCACTCGAAGACAACAAAAGTGTACGACCGAGCGCAGTGATAAGAAGGCCAGTGAAGCAAGCTACTTATAATGTCGCTGAAAGGAGTACACCAGAAGAAATCAAGTGCCCAGACTGTGAAGGCACCCATAAACTCAAAGACTGTGAAAGATTCCTGAAGGCGGCAGTCAACGAGAGATGGGAAACAGTTAAGAGGCTTAAGGTCTGCTTCAAGTGCCTCACTGGGAAGCACCGAAAGGAAACATGCCGAAGACCACCGTGCAAAATTTGTCGAAGATGGCACCATAGCCTATTACACGTGACGTCGGAAAGCGAACGATGTCACGATGAGGTAGCGCCCGAGACAGCGACGGTCAACACAATAAGCACACCGAAAGCTATTCTAAAGATGCTTAAGGTGGAGATATATTGACCGGCTGGGAGCAAACAAGTACTGGCGCTGCTAGATGAAGGCTCAACGGTTACACTGCTTGATGAAAACGTGCATCCATGATTTTAGATATCGAAGTGAAAGGGATCAAGCAAAGCGAGAAGTGCATACTCAAACGGGCAAGAACTATCAAGGAGCTCAAATTGACCCCACAACTCATAGATAAATCCCGGCTAAAGAAGTATCATCACTTGCGGGGTTTACTACAAGAGGTGTGCTATGAAGCTGAGGCGCCGAAGCTGCTCATTGGCCAAGACAATTGGGAATACATTGTCTCGTTACAAATACGACGTGGGAAGCCAGGGCAGCCGGTGGCGTCACGAACAAAGTTAGGATGGGTTCTTCACGGTTCCGACAGCAGCGGCGTGTCACCGATCAATTATGTGAACACATGTGCACACGCAAGCGTCGTCGATAAAACAGATCAGCTGGTGAGGGAACATTTTAGTATTGAGTCCTTGGGGTTTTTTTTTTTTTTTTTTTTTTTTTTAGAATGGAATCTCGCTGTTGGCCTTAAGGGCCTTTACAGCTCAGCTCGGGCTGTTTTGGCGAGCGTAGCTCGGCCAGAATGGCGTTTTATCCCGCGGCTAGCGCAAGGGCGTCTCCTGTGAGACTCGAACCTCGGCTTGGGCCGTCGCGGGGCGGTCAATCGCCTGAAGGGCAGGACGGAAGCTCACTGTAGTGAGCGAAGTGCGAAGTAAAGGTCCTCGCCTTCCCCGGTGAAGGCGGTTTTTTACCCTAAACTGTGATTGGCTATTTTTATTATTGGCCGCGCGGGCGGCATTTAATTTATTGTTTGCTACTGTAATTGGATCGTCCGGATCCGTTAGTATGTGTCGGGGCCTCCTACGGGCCTTTTTTGTCGGGAAGGGGTAATAGTTGATGCTATTACGCACCAGCGGATTGGGATGGTGTTTAGCCTTGTCAAAGTGGCGTGTGGACGCCAACTTCATCCATTGGGCTATGGTAGGGAGCTCCAGGTCATGGTGGAGATCGACGTTTCTCACATAGAAGGGCGCACCGGTCGCGATTCTCATGAATCGCGACTGAAGCACCTGTAGTCGGTGTATATAGGAGGGGGCACAATGCGCAAAGACTACGCTAGCGTATGTCATGCACGGTCGGATGCAGGCCTTGTACAGGGTGACCTTGTGTCTTAGAGACATTTGACTCCTTTTATTTAGGAGGAAATGAAGGCGAGAGAGGACAAAATAGGCCTTCTTGCGAACGGCGGCTATGTGCTTTCGGAAAGACATGCCGCTATCGAGCGTGACTCCTAGATATTTAACGGACTTTTGCCATGGAATGGCTTGCCCGTATAGGGTTACCTCTGTCTTGAGGTGAAATTTATCCCTAGCGATAGCACCGGGGTTGCCCCTGGCAAAGAGAACTGCTACGCTTTTCTCGGGATTTATTTGGAAGCCCCATTTCCGAAACCATTCGCCTAACGACGTGGTAGCGGTCTGGAGTCTGTCCACAATGACACCTCTATCTTTATGGGTGGTATAGAGAGCGGTGTCATCGGCATAGAGGGCTAGCTCCACATTGGGAGCCCTAGGGATGTCGCCGGTATACAGCGTGAACAGAAGGGGCGAGAGGACCGAGCCCTGAGGGACTCCGGCCATGATGGGGCGAGGAGACGATAACGTTCCTTCTACGCGATAGCGCATTGAGCGGTCGGACAAGAAGTCGTGTACGATACGCACGAGTCTTAGTGGCACATTAAGGTGGTAGAGCTTGTAAACCAAGCCGTTGTGCCAGACCTTGTCGAAAGCTTTCGCTATGTCGAAGAAGAGCGCACCCGTGGCTCTCGGTTTCAGGGAGCTATTCATCCCGGAGAGGATGTGCTCCGTGATTCGATGGACTTGATGAACGCACGAGTGGGCCGACCTGAAGCCAAACTGCTCATCGGGAATGAGCCCCTTATCTAGGGCAAAGTCTAGGAGGCGCTTTTTAAGTACCTTCTCGTAAAGCTTGCTAAGCGTATTGAGAAGGCTGATAGGGCGGTAACTGGTGGGGTTGTTACGGGGTTTGCCTGGTTTGTGAATACCAATGACAATGGCCTCTTTCCACTGCGCCGGGAAGGTGCAGTTTTCAAGGAGGCAATTGAAAATGGACACTAGTAGGCATATCAGATGGGGCGGGAGGCACCGGAGGACCTTGTTCGAGATGGCGTCGAGACCTGGAGATTTACGAGGCAGTGAACTCTTTATTAGAGTTTTGACCTCGGCGATCGACGTAGGAGGGAGCGGCTCGGGAGGGAGGGGCAGTGCTACGATGCGTTCGACCTCGCGGTTCACGTGTTCGACGTGCGCTGGGTCGCTATGATCGAGATACGGGGTGCACTGCTCCACTAGGTTGACGGCTAAGCACTCGGCTTTTTCATCGTCGTCGAATGCGTCAGGCAGATTTGGACGCTTGAGAGGGGGCATGGACGCCACCGTGTCGGTTTTTAGGGAACGCGCGAGAGACCAATAGGCCGTGTGCGAAGGTGACAATTCGCTGGTAAGACGGTCCCAGCGTTCGTTTCTAATTTCCCGCATGCGCTCTTTGACTCGGCGCTGCGAGGCGCGGAGTGCTCTGCGGTTTTCGTCGGTCGGTGCTCTGGCGAAGGCGCGAGTCGCCGCGTTCTTCTCGGTCAATAGACGCCTCGCGTCCGGGGGAAGCTCCCAGCGTTGAGCGAACTCATCTGGGACCTTCCGGGACGACTCGGCGACCTTGGTCTGAATGTGATTAGTGACCGAGGAGATCGCGTCTAACGCGTGAGCGGACGAGACTAAATTGTCGGGGACATTTGGGAGGGCAGAGGTGTCGGCGGGCTTGAGGGCCTCGTCTAACTTCTGCCAGTCGACAATGGACTTGAACCTCTTCTCTCGAGTGTTAGGGCCGAATTCAAAGTGAACCGGGAAGTGATCCGAGTCTAACTCGTGTAACGTCTCTACGCTTCGCGGCTGTAGTGCCACGTTACGTAAAACCGCTACGTCTATGACGTCCGTTGAGAGAAGGCCGTTGCCTGTTATGCCACGGCGAGTCGGTTGTATGGGGGCAATGACGTTGAAATTGAGCACGTCTATAAGCCTATTGAGGGCTAACCCATTAGGGTTTTGTTTTGAACTATTCCAGTCCCCGTGTTTGCTATTGAGATCCCCGACTAATAAGACCGAGGGGCCCATCGCAAACAGGGTTCTGAGATCGCTCTCTAGTATGACCTTGGCGGGAGGGAGGTACACCGACGCGATAATAATCGGCTGATGGCCGGTCATGGCTACGCGCAACACAGAGCACTCTATGTTGGTAAGGGAGGGCGGGTCTAACGGCGAGCAGTGAAGCGCTCGTCTATAATAAATGAGCGTACCGCCTTTCGCCGTAGGTCGGTCGTTTCGCACTACGTTGTAATTTGCGAATCTGGGAGCGCGAACGCTGGGCTTGAGGAAAGATTCCTGTACTAGGAAAATATCTATTTGGTGGCGAACGAGGAAATCTCGAACCAAATCTGCCTGCGGCTTGAAACCGTTTGCATTGAAAGTCACCACGGACAGTGATCGGGCCTTGATCCTAGACGTGGTCGTAGCTATTGCGGTGTGGTGGAGTCTGCAAATTGTCGCACGGACTTAAGGAGCTGGACGTGCTCGATTACGAGTTGCGCGGGGGGCGCAGGTTTTCCCGATAAGAGGGAACTAAGATCCCTCTTCGGAGGGTTGGCGGCTTGTGTGGGCCTTTTGGCGGGGGGACCGCCGTTGGCCGAACGCTTCTTCTTCCGGCCGACGGTTTGAAAGCCGTCGCTCTCGGAAGATGAATTTTGTGCGGCTTCGTCGGCCGCTAACGCCGGAGTGGATTGGGTCGACATGACCGATGACGGGCGTGAATTTAAACCCGTCTCCTCATCGCTGGCACTTCCCACTTCAGGGAGTGGTGAGCGCGAGCGCGAGCGAGGGAGTGTAACGAATTTCGATGCCTTCGCGGAGGCATTTTTCTTCACCTTACGCGGCGACGGCGATGGGGAACGCGGCGAATCCGCGGTTTCGGACTCGTTGAAAGCCCGCAAAGCGTCGGGGAAGCGCTCTTGGAGAAAGAGCAGTATTTTTCTTAAGTCAGGGGGTGGATCCCCGGACGCCATTCTGTTGGCGGGAAGCCAACAGTTTGACGGCGGGTGTGTACCTAGTTGCCTAAGTGTGGTGAGTACCTAAGCTAATGGTTTGCCCTAATATGTGGTGTGTCTCCGCTGGTGATAGCGGAGGTGAGGTTTGTCACCGACCTAACCAGCCCGTAGGAGATTGGGTATAAGAGCCCCTACGGATGTGACAGGACCCGTCCAACAGTGGACCTGTGTTTAGCCGGTTGCTAGAGAGTAGTTGGCGTACCTACTCCCCAATACGTGCCTACTAGGAGGCCCGGCCGTGCACAGGACTTGGAGGAAGCGGAGGGGCTGTTACGCGCCTTGAAAAAGGCACGGTGTATGCACCCCGGACAAAAACACTCCCGCACAAGGCGTTAACCCACAGATAACCGTTTGGCACCGTTAGGTGGCTATCTGAGGGCCGCAGGTAAACCCGCGTTCATAAAATGCAGCCTTCAACCCGATGTCCAAACACCGAAGACGCGAAGCGACCAATGAGAGGGCGGCAGGCAGCAAGGCAGCGATCGGGCTGACCAATGAGAGGGCAGCAGGCAGCAAGCAGCAAGGCAGCGGTCGGACAGCGCGTGCGCACTGTACAGCGGCAAGCGGCGATGACTCACAAGGAGCGAGCGAGATGGCACTACAGCACTGATGACTCACACGGAGAGAGCACTGGAGCAGACGTCCGCACGGGTCGGCGGTCGGAAGCGAAGTGTGAGTCCTTGGGGGTTCAGCCGAAGAGGCCTTCAACGGATATAGAACAGCGAGCGCTTGAAATATTGGATAGAACCAGTCGACAATTGGAAGATGGCAGATACGAGGTCGGACTATTGTGGAAAACGGACGACATACAACTTCCAAACAATTACGCAGCAGCTTTCAACAGAATTCAAGGAATAGAAAAAAAACTGCGTAAGGACGCTAAATTAAAAAATGAATATAGTGCGCAGATAGAGAATCTGTTGAAAAGTAACTACGCTGAAGAAGCACCAGATGACTGCACATCCAACAAAAAGTGGTACCTGCCTCATTTTCCAGTGGTTCACCCCCTTAAAAAGAAGCTGAGAATTGTCTTCGACGCCGCGGCTAAATACAATGGAGTCAGCCTCAACGACGTTCTGCTGACCGGTCCGGACTTACTGCAGTCAATATTTGGAGTGCTACTTCGCTTCCGTCAAGGTCCCGTAGCGGTAGCGGCCGATATAAAAGAAATGTTTCTGCAGGTGAAAATGTCTGCAGAAGATAGAGACAGTCTCAGGTTCCTATGGCGGAAAGACAAGGAAGCGCCAGTGAAGGAATATAGAATGTCATCGGTGATTTTTGGAGCTGCGTCGTCGCCTTGCACCGCGATTTATATAAAAAAAACAAGAATGCAAAGGCCTTCATACATAAATATCCGGAAGCGGCGCAAGCAATAGAGCGGAATCACTATTTGCTATCACTATATCACTATATGGATGACTATTTGGAAAGTTTCCATAGTATTGACGATTGCAAACGAGTAATGCAGCAAGTTGACTTCATTCACAAGAAGGCGCACTTCGAGCTACGAGGATGGGCGTCGAATAAAAAATAAATCGTAGATGCCGGCGGCAAACAGGAAGTGCACCTAGGGGAAAACGAAGAAAAGACCCTGGGACTGAGATGGCTGACGTCAGAGGATTGTCTTGGATTTAGAAGCCAGTTTAGAAGAATCCCTGACGAGGTGGCACGAGGCATGCAGACTCCAACAAAACGAGAAGTCACGGGAGCTGTGATGTCTACCTTCGACCCACTCGGACTGCTGTCACCCATTCTCATCCAAAAGATATGGCGCAGTGGTGTTGGATGGGATGACCAAATAACTGAAGATGATACCGAGGCTTGGAAAAGCTACCTAGAGCATATCAGTAGAATACAAGACATCCGGCTGCCGCGATGCATGTCACTATTCTGCACTGAGGGGGAGCTGCATACTTGCGAACCGGAGATAAAGGAAAATACTTAATAAACCTCGTCGCAGCCAAGTCGCGAGTAACGCCTTTAAAACCAGTCTCTATGCCGAGACTTGAACTACAGGCAGCTCTGTTAGGTAGTAGACTAGCAGATTCAGTGGCAAGAGAGCTCGACCTACAAGTTACAAAGAAAACCTTTTGGTCGGATTCAAGTGTGGTCCTGTCCTGGATAAAGGCAGATCCCAGAACATTTAAGACCTTCGTAGCGCATCGAATTGCGGAGATAGAGGATCTGACGAATGCACAGGACTGGAGGTGGGTGCCAACAGCGGAGAATCCTGCCGACGATGCAACCAGAAGTCCACCCGAAGAGTTTAATGCGGAACATCGATGGTTCAAGGGTCCAGATTTCCTGTCGAAAGGCGAAACAGAATGGCCAGCTCCACGAAGCTTTAAAAAGGAAAAATGCGAGGAAGACAGAACGACGAACGACAGCGAAGTAACACCGGTTCCTGAAAACTGTTCATCGTGGACGAAATTGTGGAGATCCACTGCCAGGGTACTACAATTCATCAATCTGTCTAAAGAAAAGAGGCCGTCGAACCACGAACGCTGCAATAAAACTGCAAAAATGAGGCGACACTTCCTTCCATTAGATGAAACGCATCTACTGAGAGCGGAGGAGGTTCTAATCGCCCAGTGTCAGAAACGCAGTTTCGACCAAGATATCAAAAACCTTAAACAAGGGCGCAAGACAGATAATAGAAGCCAATTGAACAGGCTAGATGTCACTATGAAAGACCAATTCATAAGACTTCAAGGCAGAGTAAGGAACGTAGCGGGCGTTGACAACAACTATTTAACGCCCATAGTACTGGATGGCAGGAGCGCTATCAGGCGATTGATTATCAAACACTATCATGAAAAGTTCAACCATGGTAATCAAGCCACGGTGATGAACGAAATCCGCCAAAAATACTGGATGTTGGGTTTGAGATCAGTACTGCGCAGTATATAGCAAAACTGCCAACATTGTAAGCTAAAAAAAGGTAAACCAGCGGAATATCCGGCGGGCGACTTACCTCAAGAAAGACTCCGACATGGTGAGCCCCCCTTCACGTGAACAGGTGTAGACTTCTTCGGTCCAATGCTCGTGGCGATTGGCAGACGAAGAGAGAAGAGATGGGGAGCCTTGTTTACCTGCCTGACCACGAGGGCAGTACACATCGAAATAGCGCCCAGCCTGACGACGGACTCTACAATAATGGCGTTAAGGAGATTCGCCTCACGAAGAGGAATGCCAAAAGTAATTTATTCCGATAATGGAACTAATTTCGTTAAGGCTAATAAATAACTCCAAACCGCCATTGAAGGGCTTAAAAGAGAGGAAATCGTCACGGAAGCGGAGAAGGTTGGCATAAAGTGGAAATTTATTCCTATAACTAACCTCGCTGACAATTTAGAAGAGGAGGCGCTAACCCCAAATCACTTCCTCATTGAACGATCCAGTGGAGCTGCGCGCGTAGGGCATTTTCCTGAAGCGGGCGAAGCTAGTGGGCAGAGAAGATTGGAAGACCGTCCAACGACTCTCTGATCACTTTTGGAGGAGATGGCTGCGAGAATACTTGCCCACGCTACTGCCCAGGAAAATGACAGGACGACGGGAAGGTGAGCAGCTACAACCAGGCGACGTGGTTCTTATCGTGGACCGCACGCTACCACGATGCACGTGGCCGAGGGGCATTATCAAAATTACGTACCCCGGGCCCGACGGAAGAACCAGGATCGTGGACGTCACAACCAAAGGTGGAGTGCTACGAAGACCATCGTCGAGGATAGTGATCTTGGTGCCTGCGAAGTTGCCGTGCAGGAACGACGGTGCTACGCACGAGGGGGAGAATGATGGCGACTCGTAAATATAAATAGAGATAGATTATACGTTAGTTTTAGCGACTCTATAATTATAAGATAAATAAGAATATTTTTGGAACTCATAAGTAGAAATTAACTATGAGTTATGTTTGATGAGAATATTGTTGATAGCTCATAAGTAAAAATTAAGTATGAGTTATAAGTTAATTAAAATATGTAAATAATTTAAGAATGAAAAATGGTTAATAAATAAACGAATAAAATGCTTCGCCGAACAAAAGGGTCGCATAGCTCTCGTCGCGGTATACTGTTCGAGTACTTAAGCTCGGCGAGATCTACGCAAAATTCTCTTTCCTCTTTCCTCTGACTACGAACTGGGACCGACGAATAATCGGCGAAGCAAGAAACAAGATCAACAAAGAGCAAACAAGCAAGAAGGCGCAGTTTCATTTCAAGACAACGTCAAACAATTACGCACTAGCAGGGGTGCGTCGTGGGTTAAGGCGGTGCCAGCACTACGTCAAACCGTCTTGACAAAACGTACGAAGTCAATCCCCACCGGTATACAAAACCGCGCCGAGGAACTTTGGTTACTGCACGGGCGTATTCAAACGACATAAACGTAACGACGACTTAAACGTAATATCCCATGCAGGCCCGAGTACCTGAGGTGTCGTAGGGATTGGCAACAATAGCGGTTCGTACGAAGTCAATCCCCACCGGTATACAAAGCCGCGCCGAGGAACTTTGGTTACTGCACGGGTGTTTTCAAACGAACACATAAACGTATTATCCCGTGCATGCTCGAGTCTCTGAGGTGTCGTGGAGGTTGGCATTCAACAGTATCATTGATCTCTGAGTCACACGTGAAATTTCTAAGGAAGTCTTCTAATCTCATCCCCCTGAACTTGTAATATATGTATACCAAACAGTACCCTCTGCACACCGCCGATAGGTAATCCTGAACCGTAAGGCTATTGTATCTCCACATGCAACAATTCCTTCTTAAAAATCCTTCTATTGCTTCAATAGGTTTACGTCCAAACGAATCAAAGTATTCCCCAACTCTTTCAACGTTTATATGAATAGCCACCCAATGAGACCCCGGCTGTGAATCAGGGTCAAGATTGCATATGATAAGTGCTGGCACCTGAGCATACATCGGCAATCGATTTGAAGGATATACGTTGTTCTGGAGGCTGGGATGTATTCTACGAAGACTCATTTGCACTTCTAGTGTGTTCATACTTTAATATGCGTTTACTCCCCTACTCTTTCACTCTTTTACTGACTACATTTATTACTATCAATTCATATTTGTACCAATGTATTTAAACACACATAATATGATCTCAACATAAGTAATGAGTCTCTTTGTAAAAAAAGTAATGAAGGTACAAGATTCCAATGCACATTAGAGTTAGCCGACAAGTCAGGTGTTAAATCAAAAGCTAGTAAACAGTACCCATTTGAATATTGCTCCTTCGATATTCCATTACCTTCGTTAAGAAAATGTATACCGGTGCCTGAGTACAGGGTGTGGTATGCGCTAGTAAATACATCGTTTGGAAATGATGGTTGTAACGCTTTTGAAGGTATCTGTTGACCATCTATATATAGGCTAAATGAGCAAATACCAAAATTTTCAAAGTTGAAAGGATTTTTACCATAACTACCGTTGAATGCTGTATTATTCACAAAACCTATAATACATCTCTTAGGAACCTGTCCTAAAAATATATTGTCCAGTGTTTTACCCTGCACACCAGATGGTATGGTCAGGACTTTCACTTCACCTCTTGTTATAGGATATTTAGCCGTAGTAGTGGCAAGAACCTTTTGATGAGCTATTAGTATTGATGGATTAATTTTTGCTCTGCGTATTATTAAAGTTGCATCTGTTATACATACTTTGTACTTATTATCTGCATTCTGTGACATGAGGTTAAATGTTTCTCTCGATCTAACTAATTTTATAGATAATTCGACCCCGTTAATGAGGAATTTATCTTGATTGAATATATCCCCATATTTATCTCGGATTTTGTATATTAGATATATCTAAAACGCTGATGTATGATTTCTACTATAGTTACATGAAAGAGAAATTTACTTCAAATCTGAAACTACTGTATACAGATACTGACAGTCTCATTTATCAAATATTTACTAGTAACTTTTATAATGATATAAAGCCAGACATTTGTACACATTTCGATACATCAGATTATGATCCAAACAATGTTTTTAATTTTCCTCAAGTAAATAAGAAAAAATTAGGTTATTTTAAAGATGAAAATTGTGGTAATATCTTTACAGAATTTGTGGGTTTGCGATCAAAAATGTATGCATTACAGGTAGATGATAAAATTATTACTAAGGCGAAGGGTGTTAACAAATGTGTCACTAAAAAATTAACGTTGGATAATTATAAGTCGTGTTTGTTTAATAAAAACGTACAGCATTGTAAAATGTATCGGTTTAGATCATTAAAACATACAATTTTTACACATGAAATAAATAAGGTGTGTTTATCTTTTACTGACACTAAGCGGTACATTTTACGAAACAAAATCGATACATTACCTATAGGTCATTACCAAATCAATAGTATGTAATTAAGTTAATCATTATTGTAAATATAACAAATTGTAATTTTTTATGTAAATTTAATTTGTTTTGTACATGTATAATGTATAAACGTGTACATTAATATTGTGATATAACACTTACATTTTTTATATATATCATATAAATAAATTGTTTTTAAAATACCAACTTAATTTTATCCCTTTCCCTGAAGAAGTCAAAAAATAATGATTCATTTTATTCATCCCTTTCCTGCTACGGACTATCGGTTACTCAAAAACTAGTCGATTGAATTAAAAAAAATTACACCGTTAGATAGAAAATTGAACGGCAAATCTAAAACTATATCAATATTGAAGACTCAGTCAACCAAATATGAGCATTTATAATGTTGGAACGTTTACATCGATTAATCAAAAACTAGTCGATTGATTTAAAAAAATTACACTGTTAGATAGAAAATTGAACGGCAAATCTAAAACTATATCAATATTGAAGATTGGTTAACATTTGACTGAGATATGAGCGTTTATAATTTTGGAACATTTACATCGATTACTCAAAAACTAGTCGATTTAATTTAAAAAAATTACACCGTTAGATATAACTTAATTTAACTTAAACTGTGGATAAAAATTTAAATTAAACTTGACTGAAAGATCTTTGATGTTTCATGACGCGATGTAACACGGAGCTTATTTATTTATTAAACAAACCGCCAATTAATGTATTTACAAAACAATAAGTCTGCATCTAAAACGGTGAGTTTCCTAAACGTCTAGATGCCTCGATACCGAGCTTTGTCATGAAGCGTACGGCCCATGAGGTTAGTTTCAGCCCTGACTGCTCACCGACGGATATTTTGCTCTCTATATATATATATCTATATGTATGTCTCCGATCAAGGGTTGCAACGCCTCTAGATTATTTTAGGATGCCATTATTCTTATTCTTAAGAAGTCAGGAAATAGTTTAGGCAACCAAATATAAACTTGAGATTCGATGATGACGATACTGCCATTGTAGATGTCTGAAATAATCTGTGGTGATTCTTAGGTGATTCGAGTAAGCCTTTTTTTGCAAACAAGGGATTAACGGGCAAGAGGCTCATCTGATGTTAAATGGTACATCATGGCCACTCACATTGCCAGAAGTCTCGCAAGTGCGTTTCCGATCTTTTAAGAATTGGTACGCTCTTTTCAGCAGCTTTTTGGCAGCTGTTTCCACATTGTGGTGGTGCGCGGCAAATTGTCTTAATAAACGCTCAGTTCTGGAACGGCGTTGTTGCAAACGTCTTGTTTTGTCAAAGTCCGAAACAGGCAGAGAAAATTATTGTAATTTTATAAAACATACAAGTTCATCCGTTCGTCCTAATCCCACGAAGACAATGGAGGCATTATTCAGCGGCGATGAAGCATCTTTTATTCAGGGACACGCAACAGGCCAAAATCCGCGAAACCTTGTTAATATTAAATGCAATCAACTAAATGAATTGCACACAACATTTGTCAAGTTTTCATGCGAAAATTGAAATAAAAAAATCAGAAAGGCGCGGTAAACTCGGCTTGAGGCTTTTAAGTACGATTATTTATTCTGTGGGTTTATGGCGCGCACTTTATTTGACTCCATGTCTCACGTAAATCAAAAGCATACGCTCGCAGATCGTGTGATGTATTTTAATTATAATAATTTTGTGCTGTTATTAATAAACAATCATGGCAGCATGCTTAAGTTCCACAGTAAAGTTCAAAGTTCATGAACTATAATTTCCGTATCAAATGCCTTGACTCAGAATTATCTTCAGCGAGCTGCGCCGGCAATGATTTTTATCTTTCTTCGCAATTATTTATTAGGTCTTCGGTCTTGATATGGGTAGGGCGTTAAGCAAGATTTCTGACCACTTTCATGTTTATAAAGACACGAAACATGGTTGATTTTCTTTGGGGAAATGAGAAAAGAATAGTTGGAATAAGAACCTAGGACCCCCATTATACGCCATACCACGCCATTAACCACCACGGCAAAGTGATCAAAAACTATTTACTTAAGACTAATATGGCAAAATTTACATTTACGATAAATATTTTATTTTTTTCTGTCTGTTTATATTATAAAATGTCATTTCTCCCGGGACATTTAAATTGTCTTTTGATGTCGAAAGTCGACCTAATTTCACCATTTCATGCATTTTTGTCCATTTCCAAAGTTATTAGATCAGCCCTTGATCGTTTTTTCTTACATTTTGTTTCCTCTGTCAATATTAACAAACAAAGTGCGTCTTCATGTACAACACTAAAGTTTATGTTTTGGTTGATCGGATAGACCATTGTCGAGACATATAATAATTATAATGCGTTTATCAAAATTAAAAAAAGCCACATGCAGACCATTGCAATGTCTCATGGACAATGCAGCCTTTCCACTATAACCGCCAGCATGCCTTCAGGGCTGGAGTCCACACCTGCACAACCACACATTGTAGACGTACTGCAACGTCAACGTCATAGGTCAATGTAATTATAACTATATAGATACACTTATTGATAATGTAATACATTGGCCACACAATTTTTTTAGTTGTGCGTAAGGTTATTGTATACGAATAAAAATAGCAGTTTGTTTAATTTAGCAATTTAAATAAAGTAATGTGAAATTTATTCTCATCTCATTCATGGACCATTAATGTTTGTTCATCTCCGTTCCCGCCACAAATGCTCAGCACAAACCATAGTGCATCGTATAATATATTCAGTTTGATGGGTTTACGAAAATCTAATTATATTTATATACTATACATATATACACCAATACATATCGCAGATTCGAAGCGATTACTAATAGTCCAGTTGTTATTACTATCGTCGTTCGACACTTTTATTTAGTATCCCTCCCGATGTTAATTGAAATGCGGCCTATCTGAGAGCCTGTCCGTCCAGAAGTTGCCTATTTAAGTTTACTCTTTAGAAAATATTGAAAGAGTCAAAGACTTCCACTTCTACGCTGTTTCACAATGCGACCATCGCAATCGTGATTGCGGCACTTGGGGATGTACACAAGGCTGTACAAGGGCTGATTCTAGTAGTCGTAGTTTCAAAGTGAATTTATAAAATACGGAAATAAGGATTTCCGAATAACGATACATTGCATATTGGTGAGAACGGCGCCGTAGGCCTGATGCGGGTTTTGTTCGTCGGTTATACGCCCACGCCTAAATTTCCCTGGTCCAAATTGCAAGTTTCCAATCACGCGCTCCTAAATTGCGTGTCTTAGCGATCGTTGCTTGTCACTATTTGATGTGAGCAGAAATGAGCTTTTGTATTTGGGGTGGGAACTCAGTGGTAACATCTCGCCGCGACTTTATAAAATACAATTAAGTTTTGTTTGTTTACTCAAGATCTCCTTGGTAGGTAATATATTCTGTATTATGTAATACTATGTACATTGACACTGGCAGAAAACGTCGATGTTTTCAGAATTCAAATTGATACATTGCTCGAAAGTCGAATCATGACGGTGAGTTAAAGGCACAGAACACTATTACTTCTATCGAAGAACAACAACTTCACATGTTTGTGTTTAGTCCATATTGTAAATTTTTATGTAAATATATAAAAAGCAATAAAACTAAAGTGTAGTAGATAAATTATTCATAAATAGGAAATAGTATTTAATAATATTGTTACTCATTATCTGTGCTGTCTTAAAACTAACAATCGAATTTTAACAATTTTTTTAGGTGCATATTCAAAATTAACTCCATTATTATTTTTACCGATCAATCTCCTTCCTGTCTTCTCCATCCATACGACACTGGCGGAGTACCCATTTGGCATATATAAAAAAAACAACTTCATAGTAAAAAAATGCTTACACCAACGCTTCAGTTGATGCCACCGGTACTCGGCCTGGCGCGAGTATTTAAAATCGTATGCAAGTAAAGAATTTTTATGAATAATTTCATGTAGGGAAATAAAACAAGTGTACATGGGTAACATTTATTAAACCACAATAATTAATAAAAAAAAGTCTCATTGTATAGGCTTATTAACAAGTACTTATTATATAAAGCACGGGGCGTGGCGGCAGAATAATTTTGAAAGATATAAAATAAGTCAACTTTAGGATTAATGAGAAAATCTACGTTATTTGTAAAAGGTTTACCACAGACTTCGACCGCTGCATATAAAATATTTATTGTGGTAAAATTATTATCCTTATTGAATGACAAGTTAATGCAAAGAATAATAGTTAATCGTCGACGACCAATCACTTTCCGTGCGGCTCGATCCCTTGGCGTTGCGTAGAGATGTTGGGTCCCTCTGCATCTTCTACCGCATTTACCATGGGGAGTGTTCAGAAGAGTTGTTCGGTCTAATAAAATTCCATCCGTATCACCTCGATGTCCGCCGTTCCACAACTGAGCGTTTCCTGAGGCAGTTTTTGCCGCGCACCACCACTATGTGGAACCAGCTGCCCACTGAAGTATTTCCGAACCAATTCGACTTAGGGTCCTTCAAGAAAAGAGCGTACCAATTCTTGAAAGGCCGGCAACGCACTTGCGAGCCTTCTGGCAATGTGAGTGTCCATGGGCGGCAGTATCGCTTCACATCAGGTGAGCCTCTTGCACGTTTGCCTGCTATAACATAAAACATAAATTAATTCTATTTGTAATTTAATTTTTCTCTTTCATGATTTTTTATTTTAGAAAATCTTTTCAAACTGATAGCAATTGTGCTTTTAATAATTGTTTCAATATTGACTACGGAATGTTCTTTACATTCCTTTAGCCAATCTTTGTCCCAATCATCAATTAATTTCAGTTCGGTGTGACTGCGATCTTTTATAATATAACAATTCGGTGCCATCTTTTTCACAATAAACCCGCAAACATAAACACATGCTTGGATTTCACTGGAACGCTGAGGAGGCACATCTCCAGCTCTGCTTTCCTTTCAGATAAAATATGAATAAGCTTTGGTGATGAAATTTCCGAATTAACATCAGACTTTTTGATAGTAGCGCGATTGAGCGCGGCTGGTGTATCGGCCGGTACGGTTTGCGAGCCGGCAAAGCGCTGAAAATTATGCTGCACCAAGCCGAACGGCCGAAATCGGATTGAAGCTATGTATTTGTACGAGCCAAAGCTGTGCATTTTGCTCACTCAGGCTATCTTAGAATTATAAGCGTGATGATCCCTATGTACGATTTCCCAAATCGTCGGAGTTACACCCCGAGAGCAGAGCCAGACGCAGGCACTCTCTTCTACATTCGATCATAGCGAACTAAATCATGTTCATAACGATTAACTAAATCATGGGAGTTACACTCCGAGAGCATACATAGCCAGACGTAGGCACTCTCTTCTACATACAGTTATTCGTTTCATAACGATTAACTAAATCATGGGAGTTACACTCCGAGAGCATAGCCAGACGTAGGCACTCTCTTCTACATACAGTTATTCGTTTCATAACGATTAACTAAATCATGGGAGTTACACTCCGAGAGCATACATAGCCAGACGTAGGCACTCTCTTCTACATACAGTTATTCGTTTCATAACGATTAACTAAATCAAGGGAGTTACACTCCGAGAGCATACATAGCTAGACGTAGGCACTCTCTTCTACATACAGTTATTCGTTTCATAACGATTAACTAAATCATGGGAGTTACACTCCGAGAGCATAGCCAGACGCAGGCACTCTCTTCTACATACAGTTATTCGTTTCATAACGATTAACTAAATCATGGGAGTTACACTCCGAGAGCATAGCCAGACGCAGGCACTCTCTTCTACATACAGTTATTCGTTTCATAACGATTAACTAAATCATGGGAGTTACACTCCGAGAGCATAGCCAGACGCAGGCACTCTCTTCAACATACAGTTATTCGTTTCATAACGATTAACTAAATCATGGGAGTTACACTCCGAGAGCATAGCCAGACGCAGGCACTCTCTTCAACATACAGTTATTCGTTTCATAACGATTAACTAAATCATGGGAGTTACACTCCGAGAGCATAGCCAGACGCAGGCACTCTCTTCAACATACAGTTATTCGTTTCATAACGATTAACTAAATCATGGGAGTTACACTCCGAGAGCATAGCCAGACGCAGGCACTCTCTTCAACATACAGTTATTCGTTTCATAACGATTAACTAAATCATGGGAGTTACACTCCGAGAGCATAGCCAGACGCAGGCACTCTCTTCAACATACAGTTATTCGTTTCATAACGATTAACTAAATCATGGGAGTTACACTCCGAGAGCATAGCCAGACGCAGGCACTCTCTTCTACATACAGTTATTCGTTTCATAACGATTAACTAAATCATGGGAGTTACACTCCGAGAGCATAGCCAGACGCAGGCACTCTCTTCTACATACAGTTATTCGTTTCATAACGATTAACTAAATCATGGGAGTTACACTCCGAGAGCATAGCCAGATGCAGGCACTCTCTTCTACATACAGTTATTCGTTTCATAACGATTAACTAAATCATGGGAGTTACACTCCGAGAGCATAGCCAGATGCAGGCACTCTCTTCTACATACAGTTATTCGTTTCATAACGATTAACTAAATCATGGGAGTTACACTCCGAGAGCATAGCCAGACGCAGGCACTCTCTTCTACATACAGTTATTCGTTTCATAACGATTAACTAAATCATGGGAGTTACACTCCGAGAGCATACATAGCTAGACGTAGGCACTCTCTTCTACCTACAGTTATTCGTTTCATAACGATTAACTTAATCATGGGAGTTACACTCCGAGAGCATAGCCAGACGCAGGCACTCTCTTCTACATACAGTAATTCGTTTCATAACGATTAACTAAATCATGGGAGTTACACTCCGAGAGCATACATAGCCAGACGTAGGCACTCTCTTCTACATACAGTTATTCGTTTCATAACGATTAACTAAATCATGGGAGTTACACTCCGAGAGCATAGCCAGACGCAGGCACTCTCTTCTACATACAGTTATTCGTTTCATAACGATTAACTAAATCATGGGAGTTACACTCCGAGAGCATAGCCAGACGCAGGCACTCTCTTTTACATACAGTTATTCGTTTCATAACGATTAACTAAATCATGGGAGTTACACTCCGAGAGCATACATAGCCAGACGTAGGCACTCTCTTCTACATACAATTATTCGTTTCATAACGATTAACTTAATCATGGGAGTTACACTCCGAGAGCATAGCCAGACGCAGGCACTCTCTTCTACATACAGTTATTCGTTTCATAACGATTAACTAAATCATGGGAATTACACTCCGAGAGCATAGCCAGACGCAGGCACTCTCTTCTACATACAGTTATTCGTTTCATAACGATTAACTAAATCATGGGAGTTACACTCCGAGAGCATAGCCAGACGCAGGCACTCTCTTCTACACACAGTTATTCGTTTCATAACGATTAACTAAATCATGGGAGTTACACTCCGAGAGCATAGCCAGACGCAGGCACTCTCTTCTACATACAGTTATTCGTTTCATAACGATTAACTAAATCATGGGAGTTACACTCCGAGAGCATACATAGTCAGACGTAGGCACTCTCTTCTACATACAGTTATTCGTTTCATAACGATTAACTAAATCATGGGAGTTACACTCCGAGAGCATAGCCAGACGCAGGCACTCTCTTCTACATACAGTTATTCGTTTCATAACGATTAACTAAATCATGGGAGTTACACTCCGAGAGCATAGCCAGACGCAGGTACTCTCTTCTACATACAGTTATTCGTTTCATAACGATTAACTAAATAATGGGAGTTACACTCCGAGAGCATAGCCAGACGCAGGCACTCTCTTCTACATACAGTTATTCGTTTCATAACGATTAACTAAATCATGGGAGTTACACTCCGAGAGCATAGCCAGACGCAGGCACTCTCTTCTACATACAGTTATTTGTTTCATAACGATTAACTAAATCATGGGAGTTACACTCCGAGAGCATAGCCAGACGCAGGCACTCTCTTCTACATACAGTTATTCGTTTCATAACGATTAACTAAATCATGGGAGTTACACTCCGAGAGCATACATAGCCAGACGTAGGCACTCTCTTCTACATACAGTTATTCGTTTCATAACGATTAACTAAATCATGGGAGTTACACTCCGAGAGCATAGCCAGACGTAGGCACTCTCTTCTACATACAGTTATTCGTTTCATAACGATTAACTAAATCATGGGAGTTACACTCCGAGAGCATACATAGCCAGACGTAGGCACTCTCTTCTACATACAGTTATTCGTTTCATAACGATTAACTAAATCATGGGAGTTACACTCCGAGAGCATACATAGCTAGACGTAGGCACTCTCTTCTACATACAGTTATTCGTTTCATAACGATTAACTAAATCATGGGAGTTACACTCCGAGAGCATAGCCAGACGCAGGCACTCTCTTCTACATACAGTTATTCGTTTCATAACGATTAACTAAATCATGGGAGTTACACTCCGAGAGCATACATAGCCAGACGTAGGCACTCTCTTCTACATACAGTTATTCGTTTCATAACGATTAACTAAATCATGGGAGTTACACACCGAGAGCATAGCCAGACGCAGGCACTCTCTTCTACATACAGTTATCCGTTTCATAACGATTAACTAAATCATGGGAGTTACACTCCGAGAGCATAGCCAGACGCAGGCACTCTCTTCAACATACAGTTATTCGTTTCATAACGATTAACTAAATCATGGGAGTTACACTCCGAGAGCATAGCCAGACGCAGGCACTCTCTTCAACATACAGTTATTCGTTTCATAACGATTAACTAAATCATGGGAATTACACTCCGAGAGCATAGCCAGACGCAGGCACTCTCTTCTACATACAGTTATTCGTTTCATAACGATTAACTAAATCATGGGAGTTACACTCCGAGAGCATAGCCAGACGCAGGCACTCTCTTCTACACACAGTTATTCGTTTCATAACGATTAACTAAATCATGGGAGTTACACTCCGAGAGCATAGCCAGACGCAGGCACTCTCTTCTACATACAGTTATTCGTTTCATAACGATTAACTAAATCATGGGAGTTACACTCCGAGAGCATACATAGTCAGACGTAGGCACTCTCTTCTACATACAGTTATTCGTTTCATAACGATTAACTAAATCATGGGAGTTACACTCCGAGAGCATAGCCAGACGCAGGCACTCTCTTCTACATACAGTTATTCGTTTCATAACGATTAACTAAATCATGGGAGTTACACTCCGAGAGCATAGCCAGACGCAGGTACTCTCTTCTACATACAGTTATTCGTTTCATAACGATTAACTAAATAATGGGAGTTACACTCCGAGAGCATAGCCAGACGCAGGCACTCTCTTCTACATACAGTTATTCGTTTCATAACGATTAACTAAATCATGGGAGTTACACTCCGAGAGCATAGCCAGACGCAGGCACTCTCTTCTACATACAGTTATTTGTTTCATAACGATTAACTAAATCATGGGAGTTACACTCCGAGAGCATAGCCAGACGCAGGCACTCTCTTCTACATACAGTTATTCGTTTCATAACGATTAACTAAATCATGGGAGTTACACTCCGAGAGCATACATAGCCAGACGTAGGCACTCTCTTCTACATACAGTTATTCGTTTCATAACGATTAACTAAATCATGGGAGTTACACTCCGAGAGCATAGCCAGACGTAGGCACTCTCTTCTACATACAGTTATTCGTTTCATAACGATTAACTAAATCATGGGAGTTACACTCCGAGAGCATACATAGCCAGACGTAGGCACTCTCTTCTACATACAGTTATTCGTTTCATAACGATTAACTAAATCATGGGAGTTACACTCCGAGAGCATACATAGCTAGACGTAGGCACTCTCTTCTACATACAGTTATTCGTTTCATAACGATTAACTAAATCATGGGAGTTACACTCCGAGAGCATAGCCAGACGCAGGCACTCTCTTCTACATACAGTTATTCGTTTCATAACGATTAACTAAATCATGGGAGTTACACTCCGAGAGCATACATAGCCAGACGTAGGCACTCTCTTCTACATACAGTTATTCGTTTCATAACGATTAACTAAATCATGGGAGTTACACACCGAGAGCATAGCCAGACGCAGGCACTCTCTTCTACATACAGTTATCCGTTTCATAACGATTAACTAAATCATGGGAGTTACACTCCGAGAGCATAGCCAGACGCAGGCACTCTCTTCAACATACAGTTATTCGTTTCATAACGATTAACTAAATCATGGGAGTTACACTCCGAGAGCATAGCCAGACGCAGGCACTCTCTTCAACATACAGTTATTCGTTTCATAACGATTAACTAAATCATGGGAGTTACACTCCGAGAGCATAGCCAGACGCAGGCACTCTCTTCTACATACAGTTATTCGTTTCATAACGATTAACTAAATCATGGGAGTAACACTCCGAGAGCATAGCCAGACGCAGGCACTCTCTTCTACATACAGTTATTCGTTTCATAACGATTAACTAAATCATGGGAGTTACACTCCGAGAGCATAGCCAGACGCAGGCACTCTCTTCTACATACAGTTATTCGTTTCATAACGATTAACTAAATCATGGGAGTTACACTCCGAGAGCATAGCCAGACGCAGGCACTCTCTTCTACATACAGTTATTCGTTTCATAACGATTAACTAAATCATGGGAGTTACACTCCGAGAGCATAGCCAGACGCAGGCACTCTCTTCAACATACAGTTATTCGTTTCATAACGATTAACTAAATCATGGGAGTTACACTCCGAGAGCATAGCCAGACGCAGGCACTCTCTTCAACATACAGTTATTCGTTTCATAACGATTAACTAAATCATGGGAGTTACACTCCGAGAGCATAGCCAGACGCAGGCACTCTCTTCAACATACAGTTATTCGTTTCATAACGATTAACTAAATCATGGGAGTTACACTCCGAGAGCATAGCCAGACGCAGGCACTCTCTTCAACATACAGTTATTAGTTTCATAACGATTAACTAAATCATGGGAGTTACACTCCGAGAGCATAGCCAGACGCAGGCACTCTCTTCAACATACAGTTATTCGTTTCATAACGATTAACTAAATCATGGGAGTTACACTCCGAGAGCATAGCCAGACGCAGGCACTCTCTTCAACATACAGTTATTCGTTTCATAACGATTAACTAAATCATGGGAGTTACACTCCGAGAGCATAGCCAGACGCAGGCACTCTCTTCAACATACAGTTATTCGTTTCATAACGATTAACTAAATCATGGGAGTTACACTCCGAGAGCATACATAGCCAGACGTAGGCACTCTCTTCTACATACAGTTATTCGTTTCATAACGATTAACTAAATCATGGGAGTTACACTCCGAGAGCATAGCCAGACGCAGGCACTCTCTTCTACATACAGTTATTCGTTTCATAACGATTAACTAAATCATGGGAGTTACACTCCGAGAGCATAGCCAGACGCAGGCACTCTCTTCAACATACAGTTATTCGTTTCATAACGATTAACTAAATCATGGGAGTTACACTCCGAGAGCATAGCCAGACGCAGGCACTCTCTTCAACATACAGTTATTAGTTTCATAACGATTAACTAAATCATGGGAGTTACACTCCGAGAGCATAGCCAGACGCAGGCACTCTCTTCAACATACAGTTATTCGTTTCATAACGATTAACTAAATCATGGGAGTTACACTCCGAGAGCATAGCCAGACGCAGGCACTCTCTTCTACATACAGTTATTCGTTGCATAACGATTAACTAAATCATGGGAGTTACACTCCGAGAGCATACATAGCCAGACGTAGGCACTCTCTTCTACATACAGTTATTCGTTTCATAACGATTAACTAAATCATGGGAGTTACACTCCGAGAGCATACACAGCCAGACTTAGGCACTCTCTTCTACATACAGTTATTCGTTTCATAACGATTAACTAAATCATGGGAGTTACACTCCGAGAGCATAGCCAGACGCAGGCACTCTCTTCTACATACAGTTATTCGTTTCATAACGATTAACTAAATCATGGGAGTTACACTCAGAGAGCATACATAGCCAGACGTAGGCACTCTCTTCTACATACAGATATTCGTTTCATAACGATTAACTAAATCATGGGAGTTACACTCCGAGAGCATACATAGCCAGACGTAGGCACTCTCTTCTACATACAGTTATTCGTTTCATAACGATTAACTAAATCATGGGAGTTACACTCCGAGAGCATAGCCAGACGCAGGCACTCTCTTCTACATACAGTTATTCGTTTCATAACGATTAACTAAATCATGGGAGTTACACTCCGAGAGCATACATAGCCAGACGTAGGCACTCTCTTCTACATACAGTTATTCGTTTCATAACGATTAACTAAATCATGGGAGTTACACTCCGAGAGCATACGTAGCCAGACGTAGGCACTCTCTTCTACATACAGTTATTCGTTTCATAACGATTAACTAAATCATGGGAGTTACACTCCGAGAGCATAGCCTGACGCAGGCACTCTCTTCTACATACAGTTATTCGTTTCATAACGATTAACTAAATCATGGGAGTTACACTCCGAGAGCATACATAGCCAGACGTAGGCACTCTCTTCTACATACAGTTATTCGTTTCATAACGATTAACTAAATCATGGGAGTTACACTCCGAGAGCATACACAGCCAGACGTAGGCACTCTCTTCTACATACAGTTATTCGTTTCATAACGATTAACTAAATCATGGGAGTTACACTCCGAGAGCATAGCCAGACGCAGGCACTCTCTTCTACATACAGTTATTCGTTTCATAACGATTAACTAAATCATGGGAGTTACACTCCGAGAGCATACATAGCCAGACGTAGGCACTCTCTTCTACATACAGTTATTCGTTTCATAACGATTAACTAAATCATGGGAGTTACACTCCGAGAGCATAGCCAGACGTAGGCACTCTCTTCTACATACAGTTATTCGTTTCATAACGATTAACTAAATCATGGGAGTTACACTCAGAGAGCATACATAGCCAGACGTAGGCACTCTCTTCTACATACAGATATTCGTTTCATAACGATTAACTAAATCATGGGAGTTACACTCCGAGAGCATACATAGCCAGACGTAGGCACTCTCTTCTACATACAGTTATTCGTTTCATAACGATTAACTAAATCATGGGAGTTACACTCCGAGAGCATAGCCAGACGCAGGCACTCTCTTCTACATACAGTTATTCGTTTCATAACGATTAACTAAATCATGGGAGTTACACTCCGAGAGCATAGCCAGACGCAGGCACTCTCTTCAACATACAGTTATTCGTTTCATAACGATTAACTAAATCATGGGAGTTACACTCCGAGAGCATAGCCAGACGCAGGCACTCTCTTCTACATACAGTTATTCGTTTCATAACGATTAACTAAATCATGGGAGTTACACTCCGAGAGCATAGCCAGACGCAGGCACTCTCTTCTACATACAGTTATTCGTTTCATAACGATTAACTAAATCATGGGAGTTACACTCCGAGAGCATAGCCAGACGCAGGCACTCTCTTCAACATACAGTTATTCGTTTCATAACGATTAACTAAATCATGGGAGTTGCACTCCGAGAGCATAGCCAGACGCAGGCACTCTCTTCAACATACAGTTATTCGTTTCATAACGATTAACTAAATCATGGGAGTTACACTCCGAGAGCATAGCCAGACGCAGGCACTCTCTTCTACATACAGTTATTCGTTTCATAACGATTAACTAAATCATGGGAGTTACACTCCGAGAGCATAGCCAGACGCAGGCACTCTCTTCTACATACAGTTATTCGTTTCATAACGATTAACTAAATCATGGGAGTTACACTCCGAGAGCATAGCCAGACGCAGGCACTCTCTTCAACATACAGTTATTCGTTTCATAACGATTAACTAAATCATGGGAGTTACACTCCGAGAGCATAGCCAGACGCAGGCACTCTCTTCTACATACAGTTATTCGTTTCATAACGATTAACTAAATCATGGGAGTTACACTCCGAGAGCATAGCCAGACGCAGGCACTCTCTTCTACATACAGTTATTCGTTTCATAACGATTAACTAAATCATGGGAGTTACACTCCGAGAGCATACATAGTCAGACGTAGGCACTCTCTTCTACATACAGTTATTCGTTTCATAACGATTAACTAAATCATGGGAGTTGCACTCCGAGAGCATAGCCAGACGCAGGCACTCTCTTCAACATACAGTTATTCGTTTCATAACGATTAACTAAATCATGGGAGTTACACTCCGAGAGCATAGCCAGACGCAGGCACTCTCTTCTACATACAGTTATTCGTTTCATAACGATTAACTAAATCATGGGAGTAACACTCCGAGAGCATACATAGCCAAACGTAGGCACTCTCTTCTACATACAGTTATTCGTTTCATAACGATTAACTAAATCATGGGAGTTACACTCCGAGAGCATACATAGCCAGACGTAGGCACTCTCTTCTACATACAGTTATTCGTTTCATAACGATTAACTAAATCATGGGAGTTACACTCCGAGAGCATAGCCAGACGTAGGCACTCTCTTCTACATACAGTTATTCGTTTCATAACGATTAACTAAATCATGGGAGTTACACTCAGAGAGCATACATAGCCAGACGTAGGCACTCTCTTCTACATACAGATATTCGTTTCATAACGATTAACTAAATCATGGGAGTTACACTCCGAGAGCATACATAGCCAGACGTAGGCACTCTCTTCTACATACAGTTATTCGTTTCATAACGATTAACTAAATCATGGGAGTTACACTCCGAGAGCATAGCCAGACGCAGGCACTCTCTTCTACATACAGTTATTCGTTTCATAACGATTAACTAAATCATGGGAGTTACACTCCGAGAGCATAGCCAGACGCAGGCACTCTCTTCTACATACAGTTATTCGTTTCATAACGATTAACTAAATCATGGGAGTTACACTCCGAGAGCATAGCCAGACGCAGGCACTCTCTTCTACATACAGTTATTCGTTTCATAACGATTAACTAAATCATGGGAGTTACACTCCGAGAGCATAGCCAGACGCAGGCACTCTCTTCAACATACAGTTATTCGTTTCATAACGATTAACTAAATCATGGGAGTTACACTCCGAGAGCATAGCCAGACGCAGGCACTCTCTTCAACATACAGTTATTCGTTTCATAACGATTAACTAAATCATGGGAGTTACACTCCGAGAGCATAGCCAGACGCAGGCACTCTCTTCAACATACAGTTATTCGTTTCATAACGATTAACTAAATCATGGGAGTTACACTCCGAGAGCATAGCCAGACGCAGGCACTCTCTTCAACATACAGTTATTCGTTTCATAACGATTAACTAAATCATGGGAGTTACACTCCGAGAGCATACATAGCCAGACGTAGGCACTCTCTTCTACATACAGTTATTCGTTTCATAACGATTAACTAAATCATGGGAGTTACACACCGAGAGCATAGCCAGACGCAGGCACTCTCTTCTACATACAGTTATCCGTTTCATAACGATTAACTAAATCATGGGAGTTACACTCCGAGAGCATAGCCAGACGCAGGCACTCTCTTCAACATACAGTTATTCGTTTCATAACGATTAACTAAATCATGGGAGTTACACTCCGAGAGCATAGCCAGACGCAGGCACTCTCTTCTACATACAGTTATCCGTTTCATAACGATTAACTAAATCATGGGAGTTACACTCCGAGAGCATAGCCAGACGCAGGCACTCTCTTCTACATACAGTTATTCGTTTCATAACGATTAACTAAATCATGGGAGTTACACTCCGAGAGCATACATAGCTAGACGTAGGCACTCTCTTCTACATACAGTTATTCGTTTCATAACGATTAACTAAATCATGGGAGTTACACTCCGAGAGCATAGCCAGACGCAGGCACTCTCTTCTACATACAGTTATTCGTTTCATAACGATTAACTAAATCATGGGAGTTACACTCCGAGAGCATACATAGCCAGACGTAGGCACTCTCTTCTACATACAGTTATTCGTTTCATAACGATTAACTAAATCATGGGAGTTACACACCGAGAGCATAGCCAGACGCAGGCACTCTCTTCTACATACAGTTATCCGTTTCATAACGATTAACTAAATCATGGGAGTTACACTCCGAGAGCATAGCCAGACGCAGGCACTCTCTTCAACATACAGTTATTCGTTTCATAACGATTAACTAAATCATGGGAGTTACACTCCGAGAGCATAGCCAGACGCAGGCACTCTCTTCAACATACAGTTATTCGTTTCATAACGATTAACTAAATCATGGGAGTTACACTCCGAGAGCATAGCCAGACGCAGGCACTCTCTTCTACATACAGTTATTCGTTTCATAACGATTAACTAAATCATGGGAGTAACACTCCGAGAGCATAGCCAGACGCAGGCACTCTCTTCTACATACAGTTATTCGTTTCATAACGATTAACTAAATCATGGGAGTTACACTCCGAGAGCATAGCCAGACGCAGGCACTCTCTTCTACATACAGTTATTCGTTTCATAACGATTAACTAAATCATGGGAGTTACACTCCGAGAGCATAGCCAGACGCAGGCACTCTCTTCTACATACAGTTATTCGTTTCATAACGATTAACTAAATCATGGGAGTTACACTCCGAGAGCATAGCCAGACGCAGGCACTCTCTTCAACATACAGTTATTCGTTTCATAACGATTAACTAAATCATGGGAGTTACACTCCGAGAGCATAGCCAGACGCAGGCACTCTCTTCAACATACAGTTATTCGTTTCATAACGATTAACTAAATCATGGGAGTTACACTCCGAGAGCATAGCCAGACGCAGGCACTCTCTTCAACATACAGTTATTCGTTTCATAACGATTAACTAAATCATGGGAGTTACACTCCGAGAGCATAGCCAGACGCAGGCACTCTCTTCAACATACAGTTATTAGTTTCATAACGATTAACTAAATCATGGGAGTTACACTCCGAGAGCATAGCCAGACGCAGGCACTCTCTTCAACATACAGTTATTCGTTTCATAACGATTAACTAAATCATGGGAGTTACACTCCGAGAGCATAGCCAGACGCAGGCACTCTCTTCAACATACAGTTATTCGTTTCATAACGATTAACTAAATCATGGGAGTTACACTCCGAGAGCATAGCCAGACGCAGGCACTCTCTTCAACATACAGTTATTCGTTTCATAACGATTAACTAAATCATGGGAGTTACACTCCGAGAGCATACATAGCCAGACGTAGGCACTCTCTTCTACATACAGTTATTCGTTTCATAACGATTAACTAAATCATGGGAGTTACACTCCGAGAGCATAGCCAGACGCAGGCACTCTCTTCTACATACAGTTATTCGTTTCATAACGATTAACTAAATCATGGGAGTTACACTCCGAGAGCATAGCCAGACGCAGGCACTCTCTTCAACATACAGTTATTCGTTTCATAACGATTAACTAAATCATGGGAGTTACACTCCGAGAGCATAGCCAGACGCAGGCACTCTCTTCAACATACAGTTATTAGTTTCATAACGATTAACTAAATCATGGGAGTTACACTCCGAGAGCATAGCCAGACGCAGGCACTCTCTTCAACATACAGTTATTCGTTTCATAACGATTAACTAAATCATGGGAGTTACACTCCGAGAGCATAGCCAGACGCAGGCACTCTCTTCTACATACAGTTATTCGTTGCATAACGATTAACTAAATCATGGGAGTTACACTCCGAGAGCATACATAGCCAGACGTAGGCACTCTCTTCTACATACAGTTATTCGTTTCATAACGATTAACTAAATCATGGGAGTTACACTCCGAGAGCATACACAGCCAGACGTAGGCACTCTCTTCTACATACAGTTATTCGTTTCATAACGATTAACTAAATCATGGGAGTTACACTCCGAGAGCATAGCCAGACGCAGGCACTCTCTTCTACATACAGTTATTCGTTTCATAACGATTAACTAAATCATGGGAGTTACACTCAGAGAGCATACATAGCCAGACGTAGGCACTCTCTTCTACATACAGATATTCGTTTCATAACGATTAACTAAATCATGGGAGTTACACTCCGAGAGCATACATAGCCAGACGTAGGCACTCTCTTCTACATACAGTTATTCGTTTCATAACGATTAACTAAATCATGGGAGTTACACTCCGAGAGCATAGCCAGACGCAGGCACTCTCTTCTACATACAGTTATTCGTTTCATAACGATTAACTAAATCATGGGAGTTACACTCCGAGAGCATACATAGCCAGACGTAGGCACTCTCTTCTACATACAGTTATTCGTTTCATAACGATTAACTAAATCATGGGAGTTACACTCCGAGAGCATACATAGCCAGACGTAGGCACTCTCTTCTACATACAGTTATTCGTTTCATAACGATTAACTAAATCATGGGAGTTACACTCCGAGAGCATAGCCTGACGCAGGCACTCTCTTCTACATACAGTTATTCGTTTCATAACGATTAACTAAATCATGGGAGTTACACTCCGAGAGCATACATAGCCAGACGTAGGCACTCTCTTCTACATACAGTTATTCGTTTCATAACGATTAACTAAATCATGGGAGTTACACTCCGAGAGCATACACAGCCAGACGTAGGCACTCTCTTCTACATACAGTTATTCGTTTCATAACGATTAACTAAATCATGGGAGTTACACTCCGAGAGCATAGCCAGACGCAGGCACTCTCTTCTACATACAGTTATTCGTTTCATAACGATTAACTAAATCATGGGAGTTACACTCCGAGAGCATACATAGCCAGACGTAGGCACTCTCTTCTACATACAGTTATTCGTTTCATAACGATTAACTAAATCATGGGAGTTACACTCCGAGAGCATAGCCAGACGTAGGCACTCTCTTCTACATACAGTTATTCGTTTCATAACGATTAACTAAATCATGGGAGTTACACTCAGAGAGCATACATAGCCAGACGTAGGCACTCTCTTCTACATACAGATATTCGTTTCATAACGATTAACTAAATCATGGGAGTTACACTCCGAGAGCATACATAGCCAGACGTAGGCACTCTCTTCTACATACAGTTATTCGTTTCATAACGATTAACTAAATCATGGGAGTTACACTCCGAGAGCATAGCCAGACGCAGGCACTCTCTTCTACATACAGTTATTCGTTTCATAACGATTAACTAAATCATGGGAGTTACACTCCGAGAGCATAGCCAGACGCAGGCACTCTCTTCAACATACAGTTATTCGTTTCATAACGATTAACTAAATCATGGGAGTTACACTCCGAGAGCATAGCCAGACGCAGGCACTCTCTTCTACATACAGTTATTCGTTTCATAACGATTAACTAAATCATGGGAGTTACACTCCGAGAGCATAGCCAGACGCAGGCACTCTCTTCTACATACAGTTATTCGTTTCATAACGATTAACTAAATCATGGGAGTTACACTCCGAGAGCATAGCCAGACGCAGGCACTCTCTTCAACATACAGTTATTCGTTTCATAACGATTAACTAAATCATGGGAGTTGCACTCCGAGAGCATAGCCAGACGCAGGCACTCTCTTCAACATACAGTTATTCGTTTCATAACGATTAACTAAATCATGGGAGTTACACTCCGAGAGCATAGCCAGACGCAGGCACTCTCTTCTACATACAGTTATTCGTTTCATAACGATTAACTAAATCATGGGAGTTACACTCCGAGAGCATAGCCAGACGCAGGCACTCTCTTCTACATACAGTTATTCGTTTCATAACGATTAACTAAATCATGGGAGTTACACTCCGAGAGCATAGCCAGACGCAGGCACTCTCTTCAACATACAGTTATTCGTTTCATAACGATTAACTAAATCATGGGAGTTACACTCCGAGAGCATAGCCAGACGCAGGCACTCTCTTCTACATACAGTTATTCGTTTCATAACGATTAACTAAATCATGGGAGTTACACTCCGAGAGCATAGCCAGACGCAGGCACTCTCTTCTACATACAGTTATTCGTTTCATAACGATTAACTAAATCATGGGAGTTACACTCCGAGAGCATACATAGTCAGACGTAGGCACTCTCTTCTACATACAGTTATTCGTTTCATAACGATTAACTAAATCATGGGAGTTGCACTCCGAGAGCATAGCCAGACGCAGGCACTCTCTTCAACATACAGTTATTCGTTTCATAACGATTAACTAAATCATGGGAGTTACACTCCGAGAGCATAGCCAGACGCAGGCACTCTCTTCTACATACAGTTATTCGTTTCATAACGATTAACTAAATCATGGGAGTAACACTCCGAGAGCATACATAGCCAAACGTAGGCACTCTCTTCTACATACAGTTATTCGTTTCATAACGATTAACTAAATCATGGGAGTTACACTCCGAGAGCATACATAGCCAGACGTAGGCACTCTCTTCTACATACAGTTATTCGTTTCATAACGATTAACTAAATCATGGGAGTTACACTCCGAGAGCATAGCCAGACGTAGGCACTCTCTTCTACATACAGTTATTCGTTTCATAACGATTAACTAAATCATGGGAGTTACACTCAGAGAGCATACATAGCCAGACGTAGGCACTCTCTTCTACATACAGATATTCGTTTCATAACGATTAACTAAATCATGGGAGTTACACTCCGAGAGCATACATAGCCAGACGTAGGCACTCTCTTCTACATACAGTTATTCGTTTCATAACGATTAACTAAATCATGGGAGTTACACTCCGAGAGCATAGCCAGACGCAGGCACTCTCTTCTACATACAGTTATTCGTTTCATAACGATTAACTAAATCATGGGAGTTACACTCCGAGAGCATAGCCAGACGCAGGCACTCTCTTCTACATACAGTTATTCGTTTCATAACGATTAACTAAATCATGGGAGTTACACTCCGAGAGCATAGCCAGACGCAGGCACTCTCTTCTACATACAGTTATTCGTTTCATAACGATTAACTAAATCATGGGAGTTACACTCCGAGAGCATAGCCAGACGCAGGCACTCTCTTCAACATACAGTTATTCGTTTCATAACGATTAACTAAATCATGGGAGTTACACTCCGAGAGCATAGCCAGACGCAGGCACTCTCTTCAACATACAGTTATTCGTTTCATAACGATTAACTAAATCATGGGAGTTACACTCCGAGAGCATAGCCAGACGCAGGCACTCTCTTCAACATACAGTTATTCGTTTCATAACGATTAACTAAATCATGGGAGTTACACTCCGAGAGCATAGCCAGACGCAGGCACTCTCTTCAACATACAGTTATTCGTTTCATAACGATTAACTAAATCATGGGAGTTACACTCCGAGAGCATAGCCAGACGCAGGCACTCTCTTCAACATACAGTTATTCGTTTCATAACGATTAACTAAATCATGGGAGTTACACTCCGAGAGCATAGCCAGATGCAGGCACTCTCTTCTACATACAGTTATTCGTTTCATAACGATTAACTAAATCATGGGAGTTACACTCCGAGAGCATAGCCAGATGCAGGCACTCTCTTCTACATACAGTTATTCGTTTCATAACGATTAACTAAATCATGGGAGTTATACTCCGAGAGCATAGCCAGACGCAGGCACTCTCTTCTACATACAGTTATTCGTTTCATAACGATTAACTAAATCATGGGAGTTACACTCCGAGAGCATAGCCAGACGCAGGCACTCTCTTCTACATACAGTTATTCGTTTCATAACGATTAACTAAATCATGGGAGTTACACTCCGAGAGCATAGCCAGACGCAGGCACTCTCTTCAACATACAGTTATTCGTTTCATAACGATTAACTAAATCATGGGAGTTACACTCCGAGAGCATAGCCAGACGCAGGCACTCTCTTCTACATACAGTTATTCGTTTCATAACGATTAACTAAATCATGGGAGTTACACTCCGAGAGCATACATAGCTAGACGTAGGCACTCTCTTCTACCTACAGTTATTCGTTTCATAACGATTAACTTAATCATGGGAGTTACACTCCGAGAGCATAGCCAGACGCAGGCACTCTCTTCTACATACAGTAATTCGTTTCATAACGATTAACTAAATCATGGGAGTTACACTCCGAGAGCATACATAGCCAGACGTAGGCACTCTCTTCTACATACAGTTATTCGTTTCATAACGATTAACTAAATCATGGGAGTTACACTCCGAGAGCATAGCCAGACGCAGGCACTCTCTTCTACTTACAGTTATTCGTTTCATAACGATTAACTAAATCATGGGAGTTACACTCCGAGAGCATAGCCAGACGCAGGCACTCTCTTTTACATACAGTTATTCGTTTCATAACGATTAACTAAATCATGGGAGTTACACTCCGAGAGCATACATAGCCAGACGTAGGCACTCTCTTCTACATACAATTATTCGTTTCATAACGATTAACTTAATCATGGGAGTTACACTCCGAGAGCATAGCCAGACGCAGGCACTCTCTTCTACATACAGTTATTCGTTTCATAACGATTAACTAAATCATGGGAATTACACTCCGAGAGCATAGCCAGACGCAGGCACTCTCTTCTACATACAGTTATTCGTTTCATAACGATTAACTAAATCATGGGAGTTACACTCCGAGAGCATAGCCAGACGCAGGCACTCTCTTCTACACACAGTTATTCGTTTCATAACGATTAACTAAATCATGGGAGTTACACTCCGAGAGCATAGCCAGACGCAGGCACTCTCTTCTACATACAGTTATTCGTTTCATAACGATTAACTAAATCATGGGAGTTACACTCCGAGAGCATACATAGTCAGACGTAGGCACTCTCTTCTACATACAGTTATTCGTTTCATAACGATTAACTAAATCATGGGAGTTACACTCCGAGAGCATAGCCAGACGCAGGCACTCTCTTCTACATACAGTTATTCGTTTCATAACGATTAACTAAATCATGGGAGTTACACTCCGAGAGCATAGCCAGACGCAGGTACTCTCTTCTACATACAGTTATTCGTTTCATAACGATTAACTAAATAATGGGAGTTACACTCCGAGAGCATAGCCAGACGCAGGCACTCTCTTCTACATACAGTTATTCGTTTCATAACGATTAACTAAATCATGGGAGTTACACTCCGAGAGCATAGCCAGACGCAGGCACTCTCTTCTACATACAGTTATTTGTTTCATAACGATTAACTAAATCATGGGAGTTACACTCCGAGAGCATAGCCAGACGCAGGCACTCTCTTCTACATACAGTTATTCGTTTCATAACGATTAACTAAATCATGGGAGTTACACTCCGAGAGCATACATAGCCAGACGTAGGCACTCTCTTCTACATACAGTTATTCGTTTCATAACGATTAACTAAATCATGGGAGTTACACTCCGAGAGCATAGCCAGACGTAGGCACTCTCTTCTACATACAGTTATTCGTTTCATAACGATTAACTAAATCATGGGAGTTACACTCCGAGAGCATACATAGCCAGACGTAGGCACTCTCTTCTACATACAGTTATTCGTTTCATAACGATTAACTAAATCATGGGAGTTACACTCCGAGAGCATACATAGCTAGACGTAGGCACTCTCTTCTACATACAGTTATTCGTTTCATAACGATTAACTAAATCATGGGAGTTACACTCCGAGAGCATAGCCAGACGCAGGCACTCTCTTCTACATACAGTTATTCGTTTCATAACGATTAACTAAATCATGGGAGTTACACTCCGAGAGCATACATAGCCAGACGTAGGCACTCTCTTCTACATACAGTTATTCGTTTCATAACGATTAACTAAATCATGGGAGTTACACACCGAGAGCATAGCCAGACGCAGGCACTCTCTTCTACATACAGTTATCCGTTTCATAACGATTAACTAAATCATGGGAGTTACACTCCGAGAGCATAGCCAGACGCAGGCACTCTCTTCAACATACAGTTATTCGTTTCATAACGATTAACTAAATCATGGGAGTTACACTCCGAGAGCATAGCCAGACGCAGGCACTCTCTTCAACATACAGTTATTCGTTTCATAACGATTAACTAAATCATGGGAATTACACTCCGAGAGCATAGCCAGACGCAGGCACTCTCTTCTACATACAGTTATTCGTTTCATAACGATTAACTAAATCATGGGAGTTACACTCCGAGAGCATAGCCAGACGCAGGCACTCTCTTCTACACACAGTTATTCGTTTCATAACGATTAACTAAATCATGGGAGTTACACTCCGAGAGCATAGCCAGACGCAGGCATTCTCTTCTACATACAGTTATTCGTTTCATAACGATTAACTAAATCATGGGAGTTACACTCCGAGAGCATACATAGTCAGACGTAGGCACTCTCTTCTACATACAGTTATTCGTTTCATAACGATTAACTAAATCATGGGAGTTACACTCCGAGAGCATAGCCAGACGCAGACACTCTCTTCTACATACAGTTATTCGTTTCATAACGATTAACTAAATCATGGGAGTTACACTCCGAGAGCATAGCCAGACGCAGGTACTCTCTTCTACATACAGTTATTCGTTTCATAACGATTAACTAAATAATGGGAGTTACACTCCGAGAGCATAGCCAGACGCAGGCACTCTCTTCTACATACAGTTATTCGTTTCATAACGATTAACTAAATCATGGGAGTTACACTCCGAGAGCATAGCCAGACGCAGGCACTCTCTTCTACATACAGTTATTTGTTTCATAACGATTAACTAAATCATGGGAGTTACACTCCGAGAGCATAGCCAGACGCAGGCACTCTCTTCTACATACAGTTATTCGTTTCATAACGATTAACTAAATCATGGGAGTTACACTCCGAGAGCATACATAGCCAGACGTAGGCACTCTCTTCTACATACAGTTATTCGTTTCATAACGATTAACTAAATCATGGGAGTTACACTCCGAGAGCATAGCCAGACGTAGGCACTCTCTTCTACATACAGTTATTCGTTTCATAACGATTAACTAAATCATGGGAGTTACACTCCGAGAGCATACATAGCCAGACGTAGGCACTCTCTTCTACATACAGTTATTCGTTTCATAACGATTAACTAAATCATGGGAGTTACACTCCGAGAGCATACATAGCTAGACGTAGGCACTCTCTTCTACATACAGTTATTCGTTTCATAACGATTAACTAAATCATGGGAGTTACACTCCGAGAGCATAGCCAGACGCAGGCACTCTCTTCTACATACAGTTATTCGTTTCATAACGATTAACTAAATCATGGGAGTTACACTCCGAGAGCATACATAGCCAGACGTAGGCACTCTCTTCTACATACAGTTATTCGTTTCATAACGATTAACTAAATCATGGGAGTTACACACCGAGAGCATAGCCAGACGCAGGCACTCTCTTCTACATACAGTTATCCGTTTCATAACGATTAACTAAATCATGGGAGTTACACTCCGAGAGCATAGCCAGACGCAGGCACTCTCTTCAACATACAGTTATTCGTTTCATAACGATTAACTAAATCATGGGAGTTACACTCCGAGAGCATAGCCAGACGCAGGCACTCTCTTCAACATACAGTTATTCGTTTCATAACGATTAACTAAATCATGGGAGTTACACTCCGAGAGCATAGCCAGACGCAGGCACTCTCTTCTACATACAGTTATTCGTTTCATAACGATTAACTAAATCATGGGAGTAACACTCCGAGAGCATAGCCAGACGCAGGCACTCTCTTCTACATACAGTTATTCGTTTCATAACGATTAACTAAATCATGGGAGTTACACTCCGAGAGCATAGCCAGACGCAGGCACTCTCTTCTACATACAGTTATTCGTTTCATAACGATTAACTAAATCATGGGAGTTACACTCCGAGAGCATAGCCAGACGCAGGCACTCTCTTCTACATACAGTTATTCGTTTCATAACGATTAACTAAATCATGGGAGTTACACTCCGAGAGCATAGCCAGACGCAGGCACTCTCTTCAACATACAGTTATTCGTTTCATAACGATTAACTAAATCATGGGAGTTACACTCCGAGAGCATAGCCAGACGCAGGCACTCTCTTCAACATACAGTTATTCGTTTCATAACGATTAACTAAATCATGGGAGTTACACTCCGAGAGCATAGCCAGACGCAGGCACTCTCTTCAACATACAGTTATTCGTTTCATAACGATTAACTAAATCATGGGAGTTACACTCCGAGAGCATAGCCAGACGCAGGCACTCTCTTCAACATACAGTTATTCGTTTCATAACGATTAACTAAATCATGGGAGTAACACTCCGAGAGCATACATAGCCAAACGTAGGCACTCTCTTCTACATACAGTTATTCGTTTCATAACGATTAACTAAATCATGGGAGTTACACTCCGAGTGCATAGCCAGACGCAGGCACTCTCTTCTACATACAGTTATTCGTTTCATAACGATTAACTAAATCATGGGAGTTACACTCCGAGAGCATAGCCAGACGCAGGCACTCTCTTCTACATACAGTTATTCGTTTCATAACGATTAACTAAATCATGGGAGTTACACTCCGAGAGCATAGCCAGACGCAGGCACTCTCTTCTACATACAGTTATTCGTTTCATAACGATTAACTAAATCATGGGAGTTACACTCCGAGAGCATAGCCAGACGCAGGCACTCTCTTCTACATACAGTTATTCGTTTCATAACGATTAACTAAATCATGGGAGTTACACTCCGAGAGCATACATAGCCAGACGTAGGCACTCTCTTCTACATACAGTTATTCGTTTCATAACGATTAACTAAATCATGGGAGTTACACTCCGAGAGCATAGCCAGACGTAGGCACTCTCTTCTACATAAAGTTATTCGTTTCATAACGATTAACTAAATCATGGGAGTTACACTCAGAGAGCATACATAGCCAGACGTAGGCACTCTCTTCTACATACAGATATTCATTTCATAACGATTAACTAAATCATGGGAGTTACACTCCGAGAGCATACATAGCCAGACGTAGGCACTCTCTTCTACATACAGTTATTCGTTTCATAACGATTAACTAAATCATGGGAGTTACACTCCGAGAGCATAGCCAGACGCAGGCACTCTCTTCTACATACAGTTATTCGTTTCATAACGATTAACTAAATCATGGGAGTTACACTCCGAGAGCATAGCCAGACGCAGGCACTCTCTTCTACATACAGTTATTCGTTTCATAACGATTAACTAAATCATGGGAGTTACACTCCGAGAGCATAGCCAGACGCAGGCACTCTCTTCAACATACAGTTATTCGTTTCATAACGATTAACTAAATCATGGGAGTTACACTCCGAGAGCATAGCCAGACGCAGGCACTCTCTTCAACATACAGTTATTCGTTTCATAACGATTAACTAAATCATGGGAGTTACACTCCGAGAGCATAGCCAGACGCAGGCACTCTCTTCAACATACAGTTATTCGTTTCATAACGATTAACTAAATCATGGGAGTTACACTCCGAGAGCATAGCCAGACGCAGGCACTCTCTTCAACATACAGTTATTCGTTTCATAACGATTAACTAAATCATGGGAGTTACACTCCGAGAGCATAGCCAGACGCAGGCACTCTCTTCAACATACAGTTATTCGTTTCATAACGATTAACTAAATCATGGGAGTTACACTCCGAGAGCATAGCCAGACGCAGGCACTCTCTTCTACATACAGTTATTCGTTTCATAACGATTAACTAAATCATGGGAGTTACACTCCGAGAGCATAGCCAGACGCAGGCACTCTCTTCTACATACAGTTATTCGTTTCATAACGATTAACTAAATCATGGGAGTTACACTCCGAGAGCATAGCCAGATGCAGGCACTCTCTTCTACATACAGTTATTCGTTTCATAACGATTAACTAAATCATGGGAGTTACACTCCGAGAGCATAGCCAGATGCAGGCACTCTCTTCTACATACAGTTATTCGTTTCATAACGATTAACTAAATCATGGGAGTTACACTCCGAGAGCATAGCCAGACGCAGGCACTCTCTTCAACATACAGTTATTCGTTTCATAACGATTAACTAAATCATGGGAGTTACACTCCGAGAGCATAGCCAGACGCAGGCACTCTCTTCTACATACAGTTATTCGTTTCATAACGATTAACTAAATCATGGGAGTTACACTCCGAGAGCATAGCCAGACGCAGGCACTCTCTTCAACATACAGTTATTCGTTTCATAACGATTAACTAAATCATGGGAGTTACACTCCGAGAGCATAGCCAGACGCAGGCACTCTCTTCTACATACAGTTATTCGTTTCATAACGATTAACTAAATCATGGGAGTTACACTCCGAGAGCATACATAGCTAGACGTAGGCACTCTCTTCTACCTACAGTTATTCGTTTCATAACGATTAACTTAATCATGGGAGTTACACTCCGAGAGCATAGCCAGACGCAGGCACTCTCTTCTACATACAGTAATTCGTTTCATAACGATTAACTAAATCATGGGAGTTACACTCCGAGAGCATACATAGCCAGACGTAGGCACTCTCTTCTACATACAGTTATTCGTTTCATAACGATTAACTAAATCATGGGAGTTACACTCCGAGAGCATAGCCAGACGCAGGCACTCTCTTCTACATACAGTTATTCGTTTCATAACGATTAACTAAATCATGGGAGTTACACTCCGAGAGCATAGCCAGACGCAGGCACTCTCTTTTACATACAGTTATTCGTTTCATAACGATTAACTAAATCATGGGAGTTACACTCCGAGAGCATACATAGCCAGACGTAGGCACTCTCTTCTACATACAATTATTCGTTTCATAACGATTAACTTAATCATGGGAGTTACACTCCGAGAGCATAGCCAGACGCAGGCACTCTCTTCTACATACAGTTATTCGTTTCATAACGATTTACTAAATCATGGGAGTTACACTCCGAGAGCATAGCCAGACGCAGGCACTCTCTTCAACATACAGTTATTCGTTTCATAACGATTAACTAAATCATGGGAGTTACACTCCGAGAGCATAGCCAGACGCAGGCACTCTCTTCTACATACAGTTATTCGTTTCATAACGATTAACTAAATCATGGGAGTTACACTCCGAGAGCATAGCCAGACGCAGGCACTCTCTTCTACATACAGTTATTCGTTTCATAACGATTAACTAAATCATGGGAGTTACACTCCGAGAGCATAGCCAGACGCAGGCACTCTCTTCAACATACAGTTATTCGTTTCATAACGATTAACTAAATCATGGGAGTTGCACTCCGAGAGCATAGCCAGACGCAGGCACTCTCTTCAACATACAGTTATTCGTTTCATAACGATTAACTAAATCATGGGAGTTACACTCCGAGAGCATAGCCAGACGCAGGCACTCTCTTCTACATACAGTTATTCGATTCATAACGATTAACTAAATCATGGGAGTTACACTCCGAGAGCATAGCCAGACGCAGGCACTCTCTTCTACATACAGTTATTCGTTTCATAACGATTAACTAAATCATGGGAGTTACACTCCGAGAGCATAGCCAGACGCAGGCACTCTCTTCTACATACAGTTATTCGTTTCATAACGATTAACTAAATCATGGGAGTTACACTCCGAGAGCATAGCCAGACGCAGGCACTCTCTTCAACATACAGTTATTCGTTTCATAACGATTAACGAAATCATGGGAGTTACACTCCGAGAGCATAGCCAGACGCAGGCACTCTCTTCAACATACAGTTATTCGTTTCATAACGATTAACTAAATCATGGGAGTTACACTCCGAGAGCATAGCCAGACGCAGGCACTCTCTTCAACATACAGTTATTCGTTTCAAAACGATTAACTAAATCATGGGAGTTACACTCCGAGAGCATAGCCAGACGCAGGCACTCTCTTCTACATACAGTTATTCGTTTCATAACGATTAACTAAATCATGGGAGTTACACTCCGAGAGCATAGCCAGACGCAGGCACTCTCTTCTACATACAGTTATTCGTTTCATAACGATTAACTAAATCATGGGAGTTACACTCCGAGAGCATAGCCAGACGCAGGCACTTTCTTCTACATACAGTTATTCGTTTCATAACGATTAACTAAATCATGGGAGTTACACTCCGAGAGCATAGCCAGACGCAGGCACTCTCTTCTACATACAGTTATTCGTTTCATAACGATTAACTAAATCATGGGAGTTACACTCCGAGAGCATAGCCAGACGCAGGCACTCTCTTCTACATACAGTTATTCGTTTCATAACGATTAACTAAATCATGGGAGTTACACTCCGAGAGCATAGCCAGACGCAGGCACTCTCTTCTACATACAGTTATTCGTTTCATAACGATTAACTAAATCATGGGAGTTACACTCCGAGAGCATAGCCAGACGCAGGCACTCTCTTCTACATACAGTTATTCGTTTCATAACGATTAACTAAATCATGGGAGTTACACTCCGAGAGCATAGCCAGACGCAGGCACTCTCTTCAACATACAGTTATTCGTTTCATAACGATTAACTAAATCATGGGAGTTGCACTCCGAGAGCATAGCCAGACGCAGGCACTCTCTTCAACATACAGTTATTCGTTTCATAACGATTAACTAAATCATGGGAGTTACACTCCGAGAGCATAGCCAGACGCAGGCACTCTCTTCTACATACAGTTATTCGTTTCATAACGATTAACTAAATCATGGGAGTTACACTCCGAGAGCATAGCCAGACGCAGGCACTCTCTTCTACATACAGTTATTCGTTTCATAACGATTAACTAAATCATGGGAGTTACACTCCGAGAGCATAGCCAGACGCAGGCACTCTCTTCTACATACAGTTATTCGTTTCATAACGATTAACTAAATCATGGGAGTTACACTCCGAGAACATAGCCAGACGCAGGCACTCTCTTCAACATACAGTTATTCGTTTCATAACGATTAACTAAATCATGGGAGTTACACTCCGAGAGCATAGCCAGACGCAGGCACTCTCTTCAACATACAGTTATTCGTTTCATAACGATTAACTAAATCATGGGAGTTACACTCCGAGAGCATAGCCAGACGCAGGCACTCTCTTCTACATACAGTTATTCGTTTCATAACGATTAACTAAATCATGGGAGTTACACTCCGAGAGCATAGCCAGACGCAAGCACTCTCTTCAACATACAGTTATTCGTTTCATAACGATTAACTAAATCATGGGAGTTACACTCCGAGAGCATAGCCAGACGCAGGCACTCTCTTCAACATACAGTTATTCGTTTCATAACGATTAACTAAATCATGGGAGTTACACTCCGAGAGCATAGCCAGACGCAGGCACTCTCTTCTACATACAGTTATTCGTTTCATAACGATTAACTAAATCATGGGAGTTACACTCCGAGAGCATAGCCAGACGCAGGCACTCTCTTCAACATACAGTTATTCGTTTCATAACGATTAACTAAATCATGGGAGTTACACTCCGAGAGCATAGCCAGACGCAGGCACTCTCTTCTACATACAGTTATTCGTTTCATAACGATTAACTAAATCATGGGAGTTACACTCCGAGAGCATAGCCAGACGCAGGCACTCTCTTCAACATACAGTTATTCGTTTCATAACGATTAACTAAATCATGGGAGTTACACTCCGAGAGCATAGCCAGACGCAGGCACTCTCTTCAACATACAGTTATTCGTTTCATAACGATTAACTAAATCATGGGAGTTACACTCCGAGAGCATAGCCAGACGCAGGCACTCTCTTCTACATACAGTTATTCGTTTCATAACGATTAACTAAATCATGGGAGTTACACTCCGAGAGCATAGCCAGACGCAGGCACTCTCTTCTACATACAGTTATTCGTTTCATAACGATTAACTAAATCATGGGAGTTACACTCCGAGAGCATAGCCAGACGCAGGCACTCTCTTCAACATACAGTTATTCGTTTCATAACGATTAACTAAATCATGGGAGTTACAATCCGAGAGCATAGCCAGACGCAGGCACTCTCTTCTACATACAGTTATTCGTTTCATAACGATTAACTAAATCATGGGAGTTACACTCCGAGAGCATAGCCAGATGCAGGCACTCTCTTCAACATACAGTTATTCGTTTCATAACGATTAACTAAATCATGGGAGTTACACTCCGAGAGCATAGCCAGACGCAGGCACTCTCTTCAACATACAGTTATTCGTTTCATAACGATTAACTAAATCATGGGAGTTACACTCCGAGAGCATAGCCAGACGCAGGCACTCTCTTCTACATACAGTTATTCGTTTCATAACGATTAACTAAATCATGGGAGTTACACTCCGAGAGCATAGCCAGGTTACACTCCGAGAGCATAGCCAGACGCAGGCACTCTCTTCAACATACAGTTATTCGTTTCATAACGATTAACTAAATCATGGGAGTTACACTCCGAGAGCATAGCCAGACGCAGGCACTCTCTTCAACATACAGTTATTCGTTTCATAACGATTAACTAAATCATGGGAGTTACACTCCGAGAGCATAGCCAGACGCAGGCACTATCTTCAACATACAGTTATTCGTTTCATAACGATTAACTAAATCATGGGAGTTACACTCCGAGAGCATAGCCAGACGCAGGCACTCTCTTCAACATACAGTTATTCGTTTCATAACGATTAACTAAATCATGGGAGTTACACTCCGAGAGCATAGCCAGACGCAGGCACTCTCTTCTACATACAGTTATTCGTTTCATAACGATTAACTAAATCATGGGAGTTACACTCCGAGAGCATAGCCAGACGCAGGCACTCTCTTCAACATACAGTTATTCGTTTCATAACGATTAACTAAACCATGGGAGTTACACTCCGAGAGCATACATAGCCAGACGTAGGCACTCTCTTCTTCATACAGTTATTCGTTTCATAACGATTAACTAAATCATGGGAGTTACACTCCGAGAGCATACATAGCCAGACGTAGGCACTCTCTTCTACATACAGTTATTCGTTTCATAACGATTTACTAAATCATGGGAGTTACACTCCGAGAGCATACATAGCCAGACGTAGGCACTCTCTTCTACATACAGTTATTCGTTTCATAACGATTAACTAAATCATGGGAGTTACACTCCGAGAGCATAGCCAGACGCAGGCACTCTCTTCTACATACAGTTATTCGTTTCATAACGATTAACTAAATCATGGGAGTTACACTCCGAGAGCATACATAGCCAGACGTAGGCACTCTCTTCTACATACAGTTATTCGTTTCATAACGATTAACTAAATCATGGGAGTTACACTCCGAGAGCATAGCCAGACGCAGGCACTCTCTTCTACATACAGTTATTCGTTTCATAACGATTAACTAAATCATGGGAGTTACACTCCGAGAGCATACATAGCCAGACGTAGGCACTCTCTTCTACATACAGTTATTCGTTTCATAACGATTAACTAAATCATGGGAGTTACACTCCGAGAGCATAGCCAGACGCAGGCACTCTCTTCTACATACAGTTATTCGTTTCATAACAATTAACTAAATCATGGGAGTTACACTCCGAGAGCATAGCCAGACGCAGGCACTCTCTTCAACATACAGTTATTCGTTTCATAACGATTAACTAAATCATGGGAGTTACACTCCGAGAGCATAGCCAGACGCAGGCACTCTCTTCAACATACAGTTATTCGTTTCATAACGATTAACTAAATCATGGGAGTTACACTCCGAGAGCATAGCCAGACGCAGGCACTCTCTTCAACATACAGTTATTCGTTTCATAACGATTAACTAAATCATGGGAGTTACACTCCGAGAGCATAGCCAGACGCAGGCACTCTCTTCAACATACAGTTATTCGTTTCATAACGATTAACTAAATCATGGGAGTTACACTCCGAGAGCATAGCCAGACGCAGGCACTCTCTTCTACATACAGTTATTCGTTTCATAACGATTAACTAAATCATGGGAGTTACACTCCGAGAGCATAGCCAGGTTACACTCCGAGAGCATAGCCAGACGCAGGCACTCTCTTCAACATACAGTTATTCGTTTCATAACGATTAACTAAATCATGGGAGTTACACTCCGAGAGCATAGCCAGACGCAGGCACTCTCTTCAACATACAGTTATTCGTTTCATAACGATTAACTAAATCATGGGAGTTACACTCCGAGAGCATAGCCAGACGCAGGCACTATCTTCAACATACAGTTATTCGTTTCATAACGATTAACTAAATCATGGGAGTTACACTCCGAGAGCATAGCCAGACGCAGGCACTCTCTTCAACATACAGTTATTCGTTTCATAACGATTAACTAAATCATGGGAGTTACACTCCGAGAGCATAGCCAGACGCAGGCACTCTCTTCTACATACAGTTATTCGTTTCATAACGATTAACTAAATCATGGGAGTTACACTCCGAGAGCATAGCCAGACGCAGGCACTCTCTTCAACATACAGTTATTCGTTTCATAACGATTAACTAAACCATGGGAGTTACACTCCGAGAGCATACATAGCCAGACGTAGGCACTCTCTTCTTCATACAGTTATTCGTTTCATAACGATTAACTAAATCATGGGAGTTACACTCCGAGAGCATACATAGCCAGACGTAGGCACTCTCTTCTACATACAGTTATTCGTTTCATAACGATTTACTAAATCATGGGAGTTACACTCCGAGAGCATACATAGCCAGACGTAGGCACTCTCTTCTACATACAGTTATTCGTTTCATAACGATTAACTAAATCATGGGAGTTACACTCCGAGAGCATAGCCAGACGCAGGCACTCTCTTCTACATACAGTTATTCGTTTCATAACGATTAACTAAATCATGGGAGTTACACTCCGAGAGCATACATAGCCAGACGTAGGCACTCTCTTCTACATACAGTTATTCGTTTCATAACGATTAACTAAATCATGGGAGTTACACTCCGAGAGCATAGCCAGACGCAGGCACTCTCTTCTACATACAGTTATTCGTTTCATAACGATTAACTAAATCATGGGAGTTACACTCCGAGAGCATACATAGCCAGACGTAGGCACTCTCTTCTACATACAGTTATTCGTTTCATAACGATTAACTAAATCATGGGAGTTACACTCCGAGAGCATAGCCAGACGCAGGCACTCTCTTCTACATACAGTTATTCGTTTCATAACGATTAACTAAATCATGGGAGTTACACTCCGAGAGCATAGCCAGACGCAGGCACTCTCTTCAACATACAGTTATTCGTTTCATAACGATTAACTAAATCATGGGAGTTACACTCCGAGAGCATAGCCAGACGCAGGCACTCTCTTCAACATACAGTTATTCGTTTCATAGCGATTAACTAAATCATGGGAGTTACACTCCGAGAGCATAGCCAGACGCAGGCACTCTCTTCAACATACAGTTATTCGTTTCATAACGATTAACTAAATCATGGGAGTTACACTCCGAGAGCATAGCCAGACGCAGGCACTCTCTTCAACATACAGTTATTCGTTTCATAACGATTAACTAAATCATGGGAGTTACACTCCGAGAGCATAGCCAGACGCAGGCACTCTCTTCAACATACAGTTATTCGTTTCATAACGATTAACTAAATCATGGGAGTTACACTCCGAGAGCATAGCCAGACGCAGGCACTCTCTTCAACATACAGTTATTCGTTTCATAACGATTAACTAAATCATGGGAGTTACACTCCGAGAGCATAGCCAGACGCAGGCACTCTCTTCAACATACAGTTATTCGTTTCATAACGATTAACTAAATCATGGGAGTTACACTCCGAGAGCATAGCCAGACGCAGGCACTCTCTTCAACATACAGTTATTCGTTTCATAACGATTAACTAAATCATGGGAGTTACACTCCGAGAGCATAGCCAGACGCAGGCACTCTCTTCAACATACAGTTATTCGTTTCATAACGATTAACTAAATCATGGGAGTTACACTCCGAGAGTATAGCCAGACGCAGGCACTCTCTTCAACATACAGTTATTCGTTTCATAACGATTAACTAAATCATGGGAGTTACACTCCGAGAGCATAGCCAGACGCAGGCACTCTCTTCAACATACAGTTATTCGTTTCATAACGATTAACTAAATCATGGGAGTTACACTCCGAGAGCATAGCCAGACGCAGGCACTCTCTTCAACATACAGTTATTCGTTTCATAACGATTAACTAAATCATGGGAGTTACACTCCGAGAGCATAGCCAGACGCAGGCACTCTCTTCAACATACAGTTATTCGTTTCAAAACGATTAACTAAATCATGGGAGTTACACTCCGAGAGCATAGCCAGACGCAGGCACTCTCTTCTACATACAGTTATTCGTTTCATAACGATTAACTAAATCATGGGAGTTACACTCCGAGAGCATAGCCAGACGCAGGCACTCTCTTCAACATACAGTTATTCGTTTCATAACGATTAACTAAATCATGGGAGTTACACTCCGAGAGCATAGCCAGACGCAGGCACTCTCTTCAACATACAGTTATTCGTTTCATAACGATTAACTAAATCATGGGAGTTACACTCCGAGAGCATACATAGCCAGACGTAGGCACTCTCTTCTACATACAGTTATTCGTTTCATAACGATTAACTAAATCATGGGAGTTACACTCCGAGAGCATAGCCAGACGCAGGCACTCTCTTCAACATACAGTTATTCGTTTCATAACGATTAACTAAATCATGGGAGTTACACTCCGAGAGCATACATAGCCAGACGTAGGCACTCTCTTCTACATACAGTTATTCGTTTCATAACGATTAACTAAATCATGGGAGTTACACTCCGAGAGCATAGCCAGACGCAGGCACTCTCTTCTACATACAGTTATTCGTTTCATAACGATTTACTAAATCATGGGAGTTACACTCCGAGAGCATACATAGCCAGACGTAGGCACTCTCTTCTACATACAGTTATTCGTTTCATAACGATTAACTAAATCATGGGAGTTACACTCCGAGAGCATAGCCAGACGCAGGCACTCTCTTCTACATACAGTTATTCGTTTCATAACGATTAACTAAATCATGGGAGTTACACTCCGAGAGCATACATAGCCAGACGTAGGCACTCTCTTCTACATACAGTTATTCGTTTCATAACGATTTACTAAATCATGGGAGTTACACTCCGAGAGCATACATAGCCAGACGTAGGCACTCTCTTCTACATACAGTTATTCGTTTCATAACGATTAACTAAATCATGGGAGTTACACTCCGAGAGCATACATAGCCAGACGTAGGCACTCTCTTCTACATACAGTTATTCGTTTCATAACGATTAACTAAATCATGGGAGTTACACTCCGAGAGCATAGCCAGACGCAGGCACTCTCTTCAACATACAGTTATTCGTTTCATAACGATTAACTAAATCATGGGAGTTACACTCCGAGAGCATAGCCAGACGCAGGCACTCTCTTCAACATACAGTTATTCGTTTCATAACGATTAACTAAATCATGGGAGTTACACTCCGAGAGCATAGCCAGACGCAGGCACTCTCTTCAACATACAGTTATTCGTTTCATAACGATTAACTAAATCATGGGAGTTACACTCCGAGAGCATAGCCAGACGCAGGCACTCTCTTCAACATACAGTTATTCGTTTCATAACGATTAACTAAATCATGGGAGTTACACTCCGAGAGCATAGCCAGACGCAGGCACTCTCTTCAACATACAGTTATTCGTTTCATAACGATTAACTAAATCATGGGAGTTACACTCCGAGAGCATAGCCAGACGCAGGCACTCTCTTCAACATACAGTTATTCGTTTCATAACGATTAACTAAATCATGGGAGTTACACTCCGAGAGCATAGCCAGACGCAGGCACTCTCTTCTACATACAGTTATTCGTTTCATAACGATTAACTAAATCATGGGAGTTACACTCCGAGAGCATAGCCAGACGCAGGCACTCTCTTCTACATACAGTTATTCGTTTCATAACGATTAACTAAATCATGGGAGTTACACTCCGAGAGCATAGCCAGACGCAGGCACTCTCTTCAACATACAGTTATTCGTTTCATAACGATTAACTAAATCATGGGAGTTACACTCCGAGAGCATAGCCAGACGCAGGCACTCTCTTCAACATACAGTTATTCGTTTCATAACGATTAACTAAATCATGGGAGTTACACTCCGAGAGCATAGCCAGACGCAGGCACTCTCTTCAACATACAGTTATTCGTTTCATAACGATTAACTAAATCATGGGAGTTACACTCCGAGAGCATAGCCAGACGCAGGCACTCTCTTCTACATACAGTTATTCGTTTCATAACGATTAACTAAATCATGGGAGTTACACTCCGAGAGCATAGCCAGACGCAGGCACTCTCTTCTACATACAGTAATTCGTTTCATAACGATTAACTAAATCATGGGAGTTACACTCCGAGAGCATAGCCAGACGCAGGCACTCTCTTCTACATACAGTTATTCGTTTCATAAGGATTAACTAAATCATGGGAGTTACACTCCGAGAGCATAGCCAGACGCAGGCACTCTCTTCAACATACAGTTATTCGTTTCATAACGATTAACTAAATCATGGGAGTTACACTCCGAGAGCATAGCCAGACGCAGGCACTCTCTTCTACATACAGTTATTCGTTTCATAACGATTAACTAAATCATGGGAGTTACACTCCGAGAGCATAGCCAGACGCAGGCACTCTCTTCTACATACAGTAATTCGTTTCATAACGATTAACTAAATCATGGGAGTTACACTCCGAGAGCATAGCCAGACGCAGGCACTCTCTTCTACATACAGTTATTCGTTTCATAACGATTAACTAAATCATGGGAGTTACACTACGAGAGCATAGCCAGACGCAGGCACTCTCTTCTACATACAGTTATTCGTTTCATAACGATTAACTAAATCATGGGAGTTACACTCCGAGAGCATAGCCAGACGCAGGCACTCTCTTCAACATACAGTTATTCGTTTCATAACGATTAACTAAATCATGGGAGTTACACTCCGAGAGCATAGCCAGACGCAGGCACTCTCTTCAACATACAGTTATTCGTTTCATAACGATTAACTAAATCATGGGAGTTACACTCCGAGAGCATAGCCAGACGCAGGCACTCTCTTCTACATACAGTTATTCGTTTCATAACGATTAACTAAATCATGGGAGTTACACTCCGAGAGCATAGCCAGACGCAGGCACTCTCTTCTACATACAGTTATTCGTTTCATAACGATTAACTAAATCATGGGAGTTACACTCCGAGAGCATAGCCAGACGCAGGCACTCTCTTCAACATACAGTTATTCGTTTCATAACGATTAACTAAATCATGGGAGTTACACTCCGAGAGCATAGCCAGACGCAGGCACTCTCTTCAACATACAGTTATTCGTTTCATAACGATTAACTAAATCATGGGAGTTACACTCCGAGAGCATAGCCAGACGCAGGCACTCTCTTCAACATACAGTTATTCGTTTCATAACGATTAACTAAATCATGGGAGTTACACTCCGAGAGCATAGCCAGACGCAGGCACTCTCTTCTACATACAGTTATTCGTTTCATAACGATTAACTAAATCATGGGAGTTACACTCCGAGAGCATAGCCAGACGCAGGCACTCTCTTCAACATACAGTTATTCGTTTCATAACGATTAACTAAATCATGGGAGTTACACTCCGAGAGCATAGCCAGACGCAGGCACTCTCTTCAACATACAGTTATTCGTTTCATAACGATTAACTAAATCATGGGAGTTACACTCCGAGAGCATAGCCAGACGCAGGCACTCTCTTCAACATACAGTTATTCGTTTCATAACGATTAACTAAATCATGGGAGTTACACTCCGAGAACATAGCCAGACGCAGGCACTCTCTTCAACATACAGTTATTCGTTTCATAACGATTAACTAAATCATGGAAGTTACACTCCGAGAGCATAGCCAGACGCAGGCACTCTCTTCAACATACAGTTATTCGTTTCATAACGATTAACTAAATCATGGGAGTTACACTCCGAGAGCATAGCCAGACGCAGGCACTCTCTTCAACATACAGTTATTCGTTTCATAACGATTAACTAAATCATGGGAGTTACACTCCGAGAGCATAGCCAGACGCAGGCACTCTCTTCAACATACAGTTATTCGTTTCATAACGATTAACTAAATCATGGGAGTTACACTCCGAGAGCATAGCCAGACGCAGGCACTCTCTTCAACATACAGTTATTCGTTTCATAACGATTAACTAAATCATGGGAGTTACACTCCGAGAGCATAGCCAGACGCAGGCACTCTCTTCAACATACAGTTATTCGTTTCATAACGATTAACTAAATCATGGGAGTTACACTCCGAGAGCATAGCCAGACGCAGGCACTCTCTTCAACATACAGTTATTCGTTTCATAACGATTAACTAAATCATGGGAGTTACACTCCGAGAGCATAGCCAGACGCAGGCACTCTCTTCAACATACAGTTATTCGTTTCATAACGATTAACTAAATCATGGGAGTTACACTCCGAGAGCATAGCCAGACGCAGGCACTCTCTTCTACATACAGTTATTCGTTTCATAACGATTAACTAAATCATGGGAGTTACACTCCGAGAGCATAGCCAGACGCAGGCACTCTCTTCTACATACAGTTATTCGTTTCATAACGATTAACTAAATCATGGGAGTTACACTCCGAGAGCATAGCCAGACGCAGGCACTCTCTTCTACATACAGTTATTCGTTTCATAACGATTAACTAAATCATGGGAGTTACACTACGAGAGCATAGCCAGACGCAGGCACTCTCTTCTACATACATTTATTCGTTTCATAACGATTAACTAAATCATGGGAGTTACACTCCGAGAGCATAGCCAGACGCAGGCACTCTCTTCAACATACAGTTATTCGTTTCATAACGATTAACTAAATCATGGGAGTTACACTCCGAGAGCATAGCCAGACGCAGGCACTCTCTTCAACATACAGTTATTCGTTTCATAACGATTAACTAAATCATGGGAGTTACACTCCGAGAGCATAGCCAGACGCAGGCACTCTCTTCAACATACAGTTATTCGTTTCATAACGATTAACTAAATCATGGGAGTTACACTCCGAGAGCATAGCCAGACGCAGGCACTCTCTTCTACATACAGTTATTCGTTTCATAACGATTAACTAAATCATGGGAGTTACACTCCGAGAGCATAGCCAGACGCAGGCACTCTCTTCTACATACAGTTATTCGTTTCATAACGATTAACTAAATCATGGGAGTTACACTCCGAGAGCATAGCCAGACGCAGGCACTCTCTTCTACATACAGTAATTCGTTTCATAACGATTAACTAAATCATGGGAGTTACACTCCGAGAGCATAGCCAGACGCAGGCACTCTCTTCTACATACAGTTATTCGTTTCATAACGATTAACTAAATCATGGGAGTTACACTACGAGAGCATAGCCAGACGCAGGCACTCTCTTCTACATACAGTTATTCGTTTCATAACGATTAACTAAATCATGGGAGTTACACTCCGAGAGCATAGCCAGACGCAGGCACTCTCTTCAACATACAGTTATTCGTTTCATAACGATTAACTAAATCATGGGAGTTACACTCCGAGAGCATAGCCAGACGCAGGCACTCTCTTCAACATACAGTTATTCGTTTCATAACGATTAACTAAATCATGGGAGTTACACTCCGAGAGCATAGCCAGACGCAGGCACTCTCTTCTACATACAGTTATTCGTTTCATAACGATTAACTAAATCATGGGAGTTACACTCCGAGAGCATAGCCAGACGCAGGCACTCTCTTCTACATACAGTTATTCGTTTCATAACGATTAACTAAATCATGGGAGTTACACTCCGAGAGCATAGCCAGACGCAGGCACTCTCTTCAACATACAGTTATTCGTTTCATAACGATTAACTAAATCATGGGAGTTACACTCCGAGAGCATAGCCAGACGCAGGCACTCTCTTCAACAAACAGTTATTCGTTTCATAACGATTAACTAAATCATGGGAGTTACACTCCGAGAGCATAGCCAGACGCAGGCACTCTCTTCAACATACAGTTATTCGTTTCATAACGATTAACTAAATCATGGGAGTTACACTCCGAGAGCATAGCCAGACGCAGGCACTCTCTTCAACATACAGTTATTCGTTTCATAACGATTAACTAAATCATGGGAGTTACACTCCGAGAGCATAGCCAGACGCAGGCACTCTCTTCTACATACAGTTATTCGTTTCATAACGATTAACTAAATCATGGGAGTTACACTCCGAGAGCATAGCCAGACGCAGGCACTCTCTTCAACATACAGTTATTCGTTTCATAACGATTAACTAAATCATGGGAGTTACACTCCGAGAGCATAGCCAGACGCAGGCACTCTCTTCAACATACAGTTATTCGTTTCATAACGATTAACTAAATCATGGGAGTTACACTCCGAGAGCATAGCCAGACGCAGGCACTCTCTTCAACATACAGTTATTCGTTTCATAACGATTTACTAAATCATGGGAGTTACACTCCGAGAACATAGCCAGACGCAGGCACTCTCTTCAACATACAGTTATTCGTTTCATAACGATTAACTAAATCATGGGAGTTACACTCCGAGAGCATAGCCAGACGCAGGCACTCTCTTCAACATACAGTTATTCGTTTCATAACGATTAACTAAATCATGGGAGTTACACTCCGAGAGCATAGCCAGACGCAGGCACTCTCTTCTACATACAGTTATTCGTTTCATAACGATTAACTAAATCATGGGAGTTACACTCCGAGAGCATAGCCAGACGCAGGCACTCTCTTCTACATACAGTTATTCGTTTCATAACGATTAACTAAATCATGGGAGTTACACTCCGAGAGCATAGCCAGACGCAGGCACTCTCTTCTACATACAGTAATTCGTTTCATAACGATTAACTAAATCATGGGAGTTACACTCCGAGAGCATAGCCAGACGCAGGCACTCTCTTCTACATACAGTTATTCGTTTCATAACGATTAACTAAATCATGGGAGTTACACTACGAGAGCATAGCCAGACGCAGGCACTCTCTTCTACATACAGTTATTCGTTTCATAACGATTAACTAAATCATGGTAGTTACACTCCGAGAGCATAGCCAGACGCAGGCACTCTCTTCAACATACAGTTATTCGTTTCATAACGATTAACTAAATCATGGGAGTTACACTCCGAGAGCATAGCCAGACGCAGGCACTCTCTTCAACATACAGTTATTCGTTTCATAACGATTAACTAAATCATGGGAGTTACACTCCGAGAGCATAGCCAGACGCAGGCACTCTCTTCAACATACAGTTATTCGTTTCATAACGATTAACTAAATCATGGGAGTTACACTCCGAGAGCATAGCCAGACGCAGGCACTCTCTTCTACATACAGTTATTCGTTTCATAACGATTAACTAAATCATGGGAGTTACACTCCGAGAGCATAGCCAGACGCAGGCACTCTCTTCAACATACAGTTATTCGTTTCATAACGATTAACTAAATCATGGGAGTTACACTCCGAGAGCATAGCCAGACGCAGGCACTCTCTTCAACATACAGTTATTCGTTTCATAACGATTAACTAAATCATGGGAGTTCCACTCCGAGAGCATAGCCAGACGCAGGCACTCTCTTCAACATACAGTTATTCGTTTCATAACGATTAACTAAATCATGGGAGTTACACTCCGAGAGCATAGCCAGACGCAGGCACTCTCTTCAACATACAGTTATTCGTTTCATAACGATTAACTAAATCATGGGAGTTACACTCCGAGAGCATAGCCAGACGCAGGCACTCTCTTCAACATACAGTTATTCGTTTCATAACGATTAACTAAATCATGGGAGTTACACTCCGAGAGCATAGCCAGACGCAGGCACTCTCTTCAACATACAGTTATTCGTTTCATAACGATTAACTAAATCATGGGAGTTACACTCCGAGAGCATAGCCAGACGCAGGCACTCTCTTCAACATACAGTTATTCGTTTCATAACGATTAACTAAATCATGGGAGTTACACTCCGAGAGCATAGCCAGACGCAGGCACTCTCTTCTACATACAGTTATTCGTTTCATAACGATTAACTAAATCATGGGAGTTACACTCCGAGAGCATAGCCAGACGCAGGCACTCTCTTCAACATACAGTTATTCGTTTCATAACGATTAACTAAATCATGGGAGTTACACTCCGAGAGCATAGCCAGACGCAGGCACTCTCTTCAACATACAGTTATTCGTTTCATAACGATTAACTAAATCATGGAAGTTACACTCCGAGAGCATAGCCAGACGCAGGCACTCTCTTCAACATACAGTTATTCGTTTCATAACGATTAACTAAATCATGGGAGTTACACTCCGAGAGCATAGCCAGACGCAGGCACTCTCTTCAACATACAGTTATTCGTTTCATAACGATTAACTAAATCATGGGAGTTACACTCCGAGAGCATAGCCAGACGCAGGCACTCTCTTCTACATACAGTAATTCGTTTCATAACGATTAACTAAATCATGGGAGTTACACTCCGAGAGCATAGCCAGACGCAGGCACTCTCTTCTACATACAGTTATTCGTTTCATAACGATTAACTAAATCATGGGAGTTACACTCCGAGAGCATAGCCAGACGCAGGCACTCTCTTCTACATACAGTTATTCGTTTCATAACGATTAACTAAATCATGGGAGTTACACTCCGAGAGCATAGCCAGACGCAGGCACTCTCTTCAACATACAGTTATTCGTTTCATAACGATTAACTAAATCATGGGAGTTACACTCCGAGAGCATAGCCAGACGCAGGCACTCTCTTCTACATACAGTTATTCGTTTCATAACGATTAACTAAATCATGGGAGTTACACTCCGAGAGCATAGCCAGACGCAGGCACTCTCTTCAACATACAGTTATTCGTTTCATAACGATTAACTAAATCATGGGAGTTACACTCCGAGAGCATAGCCAGACGCAGGCACTCTCTTCAACATACAGTTATTCGTTTCATAACGATTAACTAAATCATGGGAGTTACACTCCGAGAGCATAGCCAGACGCAGGCACTCTCTTCAACATACAGTTATTCGTTTCATAACGATTAACTAAATCATGGGAGTTACACTCCGAGAGCATAGCCAGACGCAGGCACTCTCTTCTACATACAGTTATTCGTTTCATAACGATTAACTAAATCATGGGAGTTACACTCCGAGAGCATAGCCAGACGCAGGCACTCTCTTCAACATACAGTTATTCGTTTCATAACGATTAACTAAATCATGGGAGTTACACTCCGAGAGCATAGCCAGACGCAGGCACTCTCTTCAACATACAGTTATTCGTTTCATAACGATTAACTAAATCATGGGAGTTACACTCCGAGAGCATAGCCAGACGCAGGCACTCTCTTCAACATACAGTTATTCGTTTCATAACGATTAACTAAATCATGGGAGTTACACTCCGAGAGCATAGCCAGACGCAGGCACTCTCTTCTACATACAGTTATTCGTTTCATAACGATTAACTAAATCATGGGAGTTACACTCGGAGAGCATAGCCAGACGCAGGCACTCTCTTCTACATACAGTTATTCGTTTCATAACGATTAACTAAATCATGGGAGTTACACTCCGAGAGCATAGCCAGACGCAGGCACTCTCTTCTACATACAGTAATTCGTTTCATAACGATTAACTAAATCATGGGAGTTACACTCCGAGAGCATAGCCAGACGCAGGCACTCTCTTCTACATACAGTTATTCGTTTCATAACGATTAACTAAATCATGGGAGTTACACTACGAGAGCATAGCCAGACGCAGGCACTCTCTTCTACATACAGTTATTCGTTTCATAACGATTAACTAAATCATGGGAGTTACACTCCGAGAGCATAGCCAGACGCAGGCACTCTCTTCTACATACAGTTATTCGTTTCATAACGATTAACTAAATCATGGGAGTTACACTCCGAGAGCATAGCCAGACGCAGGCACTCTCTTCAACATACAGTTATTCGTTTCATAACGATTAACTAAATCATGGGAGTTACACTCCGAGAGCATAGCCAGACGCAGGCACTCTCTTCAACATACAGTTATTCGTTTCATAACGATTAACTGAATCATGGGAGTTACACTCCGAGAGCATAGCCAGACGCAGGCACTCTCTTCTACATACAGTTATTCGTTTCATAACGATTAACTAAATCATGGTAGTTACATTCCGAGAGCATAGCCAGACGCAGGCACTCTCTTCTACATACAGTTATTCGTTTCATAACGATTAACTAAATCATGGGAGTTACACTCCGAGAGCATAGCCAGACGCAGGCACTCTCTTCTACATACAGTTTTTCGTTTCATAACGATTAACTAAATCATGGGAGTTACACTCCGAGAGCATAGCCAGACGCAGGCACTCTCTTCTACATACAGTTATTCGTTTCATAACGATTAACTAAATCATGGGAGTTACACTCCGAGAGCATAGCCAGACGCAGGCACTCTCTTCTACATACAGTTATTCGTTTCATAACGATTAACTAAATCATGGGAGTTG